>NW_021620793.1:1315109-1338898 GCF_004785775.1 Grammomys surdaster | reverse complement strand
CCCTCCCTCCCTCTCTCTCTCTCTCTCTCTCTCTCTCTCTCTCTCTCTCTCTCTCCTTCCTAGTTAGGGTTTCTTTGTGTATCCCTTGCTATCCTGGAACTCACACTGTAGACCAGGCTGGCCTCTGAGATTCGCTTGCCTCTGTCTCCCCAGTGCTGGGATTAATAGTGTGCGGCCCCACCGCCTGGGTTCCGTATTTTTTCTTTCTCGGTGTCGGGGGCCGCCCCCCACCCTTCCCGACTCTCTTCCTGGCTCACCCATCCCTTCCTGCTCCGCGTTCCCTGGCTCTCTGTCTCCCTCTGCTGCTCACCAGACACGGTGCGTCAACACCTTTTGGCTCTCTTACCACAAACCCGGAACAGGAGGGAAACCGTGGCTACTCAAGTTTTACCGACGGTACGTTTCTTCTCCTTTCCTGCTTTGAGACATGGTCTCACTCTGTAGCTCAGGTTGACCTTGCAATCAGGATCCTCCTGGCCCCATCTTCCCTGTACTGAGATTATGTGGGTATGAGCCACCCCGCAAGCCTGCTGCTTGCTTCCCCAACCCCACCCCGGAAACAGCTCTACCTAGCCTAGAACTCACAGAGATCCACCTGTTCTGCTTTCTGAATGCTAGGGTTAAAGGCACTGCCCTTCAGCTTTTCTTAACATGAAAGGGTGGTCTGTTCAATGGTCCTGGCCAAGTAGACATAAATTATTATTTGGGACCCAGAGAACGAAGTCCTTGAATCATGCTATCCGGCACCTCCTCCAGGAAGGCTTCCTGTGCTGGACAGATTGGACTAGGTGAGTTCCCTTGGCTCTGTTCTGGGGATCAATTCAGAAATGGTTGACTTCCTCTGAAGAGAGCATGAGACTTTCAAGGCTGGTTTTTTTAGTATCTTAGGTAGACCTCTCACCCTCATCTCCAAAGCACACAGAGGTGGAGGAAGCAAGTGCTGTCCTCTTGGCGTAGTTCTCACTGCCGCCAGCAGGGGGCACCGGAGCCCCACGCTTTTGCACAGACTGGGCCTGCTAGCGCGAAAGGGGGCCCAGGTGAGTCCTCTCTTCTTCAGTATCAGGTCAGGTCAGTAAAGATCCTGGGGACTTGGCCCAGGATATCCCATCCGGGGTTTTGTATCTTCCCCTCTGACTCTTGTATTTAATAAAGCAAGGATGAACCAGGTCGATTTAGAGCCTAGCCAGGCACAGTGCCTCCTGTAGCACAGGCTGACCTTGAATGTGCTACGTAATCAAGGATGGCCTCACATCTCTGATCTTCCCTCTTCCTTCCGATGCTGGGATTACAGGCTTGCATCATCACACTTGGGCCCCGAAGCTGACAATGGTCCCCGGAAAGTCTCACCCTCAGGCCAGAAGGAAAGAAAGGTGGATAACATGGACCTGGTTTTCCATCCATTTATCTATTTATCCATCCATCCACCCATCCATCCACCCACCCACCCACCCACCCACCCACCCACCCATCCATCCATCCATCCATCTATCCATCTGTATTCGGAGGACGGTAACACCTGTGCCAATGTTTCTGTTTTGTTCTCTTATTGAGATGGAGTCTCATGTAGCCCAGGCTGGCCTTGAACTTTATGTAGCTGAGGCTAGCTGAAGATCAGTATCTACTGTGTATCTGGATGCTGTAGGTAGGAGACATTAGCAGATTCTGGACCCCTAGACTTGCTGCCTCCATCCCAAAAGTGCTGAAACTAGGGGTGTGCCCTCCCACACCTGCCCACATCCCCCTTCTGTGGGCTGGTTGGGTTTGTTCCATCCAGTAGAGAACCCCTTCCTCCCTCCCTCCTTGCCTCCCTCCCTCCCTCCCTCCCTCCCTCCCTCCCTCCCTCCCTCCCTCCCTCCCTCCCTCCCTTCCTTCCTTCCTTCCTTCCTTCCTTCCTTCCTTCTTCCTCTTCTCCTCTTCTGACTTGCTATGTAGCTCTGGCTGTCCTAGAACTCGGTCTGTAGACTAGGCTGGCCTCAAACTCACAGAGATCCACCTGCCTCTGCTTCCCAGTGCTGGGACTAAAGGCACGCACCCGTGTGGTCCAACCCCCTTTCTTACATACTGGGGAGTGGATGCAGGTCCTCACTCCGGCTAAACTAATCACTGTGCAACTGAGTTTCATCAACGGCCTTTGTTTTGTTATTAATTAGGGTTTTGTTTTATAAATTGTTGTTAGATATAGGGCATCAAGGCGCACACCTTTAACCTCAGCACCGGGGAGGCAGAAGCCATCAGATGTCTGTGAGTTCAAGGCCAGCCTGGTCTACTACATAGCAATTCAAGATCATCCGGAACTACATAGTGAGGCCTTGCTTTGTGTGTGTGTGTGTGTGTGTGTGTGTGTGTGTTTAGGATCTAGAGAGATGGCTCAGAGGTTAAGAGCACTTCTGGGTTTCCAGAGGATCTGGGTTCTGTTCCTAGCATTCAGATGACAGCTCACACCCACCTGTACTCCAATTCTGGAAATACAACACCTTCCTTTGGACCCCGAGGGCACCAGGGATCCATGTAGTAGATATATGTACTTGCAAGTAAAACACTCAGATGTGTAAAATAAAAACAAGTAAACATATTTTGTTGTTAGTTTGTCTGTGTGTGTGGTGTATGGTATTATGTTTTTAAGACAGGTTTTCTCTGTGTAGCCCTGGCTGTCCTGGAACTCACTCTGTAGACCAGGCTGGCCTCAAACTCAGAGATCCACCTGCCTCTGCCTCCAGAGAAAATAAGTATATCTTTAGAAAGAAACAAAATTGAATCTGGGCAGTGGTGGTGCATACCTTTAATCGTAACCCTGAGGAGGCAGAGACAAGCAGATCTTTGAGTTCAAGGCCAGCCTGATCTACACCATGAGTTCCAGGACAGCCAGGGCTGCACAAAGAAACCCTGTCTGGAACAACCAACCAAACAACAATAACAAGAAACAAACTAGAAATTCTATTTTATAATTTAGACACAGTCTCGCTATGTGGTTCTGGCTGTTCTGGAACTTGGTATAGAACAAGCTGGCCCTGAACTTTTTCAAAACCCTTCTGCTTCTGTGTGCTGGTTAGTTTCACATCAATTTGACACAAGCTAATCATCAGAGAGGAGGGAGCCTCAACTGAGAAGATGCCTCCATAAGATTGGGCTGTAGGCAATCCTGTAAGTGAGGACCCATCCCACTGTGGTTGGTGGTCCTGGGTTCCAGGCTGAGCAAGCCATGGGAAGCAAGCCAGTAAGCAGCACCCCTCCATGGCCTCTGCATCAGCTCCTGCCTCCAGGTTTCTGTCCTGCTTGAGTTCCTGTCCTGAATTCCTTCGGTGTTAAACAAAAATTTGGAAGGGTAAATTCTTTCCTCTTCAACTTGCTTTTGGTCATGATGTTTTGTCATAGCAACAGTAACCCTAGCAACAGTACCCTAACTAGGACCCTCTCCCTCCCAAATCCTAGTGTTATGGATCTTGTCACAGCAGCTGGCAGTTATTATTAAATTTGAGGAAGGGTCTCACAAGTTTCCCAGGCTGCCTATGAACTTATGACTCTCCTGCTTCAGCCACTCCAGTAGCTGGGATGACAGACTTGTCTCGCTGCAATCGAAGCTTCCAGTAGCATTGGCTGCAGAAGAAAAGCCCACATTCTGTAGCCACAGAATCTGGTTTTCACTCTCATTTTTGTGACCTGAGCATTGGAGACTGGAGACAGGGGCTGCTTGACCCTCTGATGGCCTCTGCTGATGCAGAGGCCATGGAGGGGGGCTGCTTCCTGACCATTCAGTTCAGCGAGAGCCCTTGTCTCAAAGCATAAGGTGTGAGTTGGTGTGATGGAGCACACACCTCTCCGAATGCAGAAGGCAGAGGCAGGTAGCTCTTTGTGAGTTCAAGACCAGCCTGGCACAGCCAGGGCTACACAGCCCTTTTTCAAAACAAACCAACTAGAGAGCACTAGAGACTGCCCATGAGAATGCAGTGAATTTGAATGAGAATGGCTTCCTTAGGCGCCTGTGTCTGAATGCTCGGTCCCTGATTGGTGGAACTGTTGTGGGGGGGATTAGGAGGTTTAGGAGGTGGCCATGTTGGAGGAAGTGTGTCACTGGGGACAGGCTTGGAGGTTTCAAAATCCCACACCATTTCCAGTCCCCCCCCCCCCCACATGCTTGTGGTCAGGATGTAAAGTTCTCAGCTATTGCTTCAGCACCACCCCTGCCTGCCTGCTGCCACACTCTGTGCTACTGTGCTATCCCTGCCTGCCTGTTGCCACACTCTGTGCCATCACAGTCACAGACTAACCCTCTGGAACTCTGAGTCCCTAAATTTAATGCCTTTTTTTTTTTTTCATATTGCTTTGGTTCTGGTGTTTTTTTCCATAGCAATAGAAACATGTCTAAACCAGCTCAGCTGGTTCCCAAACTTCAGATCCCATCCGGGCCATGCTCCTGTCTCTGAATGGAGAGAGGTGATTGGGGCACTGCTCTAGGAATACCCTAAGACTCTAAGACTTTGCACTGGTTATTCGTGAACTCCTCAGAGGGATGATTAGATCATTGTCCCAATATAAACACAGGGAAACTGAGGCTCTAGGAAGTTGATTGATTGGCTCCTTTAAGAGCCACACCTGAGCCGGGCGATGGTGGCGCACTCCTTTAATCCTAGCACTTGGGAGGCAGAGGCAGGTGGATTTCTGAGTTCGAGGCTAGCCTGGTCTACAGAGCGAGTTCCAGGACAGCCAAGGCTACACAGAGAAACTCTGTCTAAAAAAAAAAAAAAAAAAGAGCCACACCTGAAAGGCCAATGGGCCAGAGGCTGGGGTTGACCCTGGGAACAAGGGCTCATGGCTGCTTTCACCAGACTGACTACAGTGCACGCTGAGTGCATGGCTCTGTGCAAACTCCCGGGGACACCGTGTGCCAGCAGGAACCTCCTGTGAACCCAGCTCCCAGGGTTGTCCCTCTGAGGCCTGTGCTGCAGCTGTAGCCAGCTATAGGTGTCCGGGAGACATATGATGTCCGGAAGTGACTGACACCCCTGACTATCTACTCCAGCTTACTTTCTGGTCACGTGATGTACTGTGTGACTCCACCTGTCTGTGCTGTGACTAGAATTCCCATGTGGTCGGTTAGTGGCAGAGGTTAGATGCAGCTGGAGTCTGCTAAATGCAGGAGAACTAGGCGAAGGCGTGAGCTTAGCCGTGGCTGGAACCTCTCAGTGGATCAGTCGTCCCTGAGAGAACGCTTGACGGCTGGAGCAGGTGAGGGAAGAGAACTCGCTGCTGAGCATGCTGCTGTGGGCCACGGGAACTGGGACCGAGACAGCGAAAAAGTAGATCTGGGTTCTAATCCTGCCCCAGGCCTATACAAGTATATGAGTATTAAAAAGTGACTGTCACCCTTGGGAGCTCCCAGAGACTGAATCAACAACCAAAGAGTGAGCACAGGCTGGACCATGGCCCCTGCACATATGTAGCAGATGAGCAGCTTGGTCTTAATGCAGATCCACCAAAAACAGGAGCGGGGACTGTCCCTGAATCCGTTACCTGCCTGTACATCCTGTTCCCCAAATGGACTGCCTCGTCTGGCCTCAGTGCAACAGGATGCGCTGAGTCCGGCAGCGACTTGATGTTTGGGGGGGGCGGGGTGGGATAGTAGGGGGTTGATACCTAGAGGGGGTTCTCCCTTCTCAAAGGAGAAGGGGAGGGTGGAATGGGAGGAGGATCTGTGTGAGGGAGTACTGGGAGGAGAGGGGCTGACACGGGGAGGTAAAGCAAATAAATAAATAAATTTAATAAAAAATGACTGTCACATGTCAGCATTCCTCTTGTGGTAGAGTATGTATTTCCTTGTTTTTTTTAATATTTGAGACAAAGTTTCTCTGTGTAGCCCTGGCTGTCCTGGAACTCACTCTGTAGACCAGGCTAGCCTCGAACTCTCAAACTCAGAAATCCACCTGCCTCTGCCTCCCAAGTGCTGGGATTAAGGGCGTGCGCCACCACTACCCAGCCCCTGCTCCTTGCTTTAAAGATATTTATCTAGCTTTGTTTTATTTAGATGTGTATGGGTGTTTTGCCTGTATGTGTGTCTATATACCATGGGTGAGCTTGGTACCTACGGTGGCCAGAAGACGGCATAGGCTTTCCTGAAGTTGGAGTGACAGATAGTTGTGGGTGCTGGATTTGAACCCTGGTCCTCTGGAACCACAGGCAGTGCTCTTAGCTGCTGAGCCATCTCTCCAGCTCTATTCTTTGTTTTTTGTTTTTTGTTTTTTTTGAAACAGGGTCTCATGTAGCCCAGGTTGGCCTTAAACTTCTTCTCTTTTTTTTTTTTATTAATTTATTTATTTTATTTATGAGTACACTGTAGCTGTCTTCGGACACACCAGAAGAGGGCATTCAATCTCATTATGGATGGTTGTGAGCCACCATGTGGTTGCTGGGATTTGAACTCAGGACCTCTGGAAGAGCAGTCAGTGCTCTTAACCGCTGAACCATTTCTCCACCCCTGGCCTTAAACTTCTATGTATCTAGGTTGAGCTAGAATTTCTCACGCTCCTGCCTCCACTTCCTGAGTGCTGGGAGTACAGGTGTGCCTGCTCTGGTTTATGCAGCCCTGAGGATTAAGCCCAGGGCTCAGCTCGTTGAGGCTAGCCCTTCACCCACTGTGTTTCATCTTCAGCTCCCATTTATTTTGTGATGAGCCCTCTGTACCCCAAACTTCATGGTGTAGGGTGAATGGTTTTATTACCCAAGGCACAGTGAGGACAGCTTGCCTCTGCTCTATAGTATCTGGGGCCTCAGCGGGGATAATTTAAAGGCTGGGGACTCAGTAGTTGGTGCTGGATCCAACTAGAAGGATTGCTACATAGTGTCCTGCAGCTGATGCCAGCTGTGAGGGGACTAGGTTGCGGTGCTGACCAGAGCACCCGCACAGGGCTTGCTCGGCTGAAGGCACTTCCTCTCGCTGTGGTGGCCGAGGGTGGTCAGGCCTTGTACCTCAGCTCCACCTGAGAGAGTGCCGATGAACACGGCGGGCATCCCATGGTCCTCCCTAAGCCAGCCTCCTGAACCACACAGTGTCTCTTTCACTGCCTTCCCTGTGAGTTCCAATCTGTCTGGAGTCTGCCCGCCTGTAGACGAAGACCTCCCCGCGATGAGAGTTTGTAGGAGTGCGTCAGCACCCCAGGCGAGCGGCGTCAACGGCTAAGCTGCCCAGGGCTAAGAGAGCTGGGGTTAAAAAAAGTGACTTTTTTTCTGTTTGCTGCCAGCTGTTTCCTACCTTTGAACTGGAGGCTGTGCTCCCCGTGACCAGCAGGGGGCGGCAGATACATGGGGAGGTAGCCTTTTGACACGGGGCCTTCAGCCGGGTCCACCCTGAAGCAGGATCCCTTCCTCACAAACACACGACAAGCTGGCTCTTCCTGCTTTTCCACAGCTGTCTTGGTGAGACCCGCGCTGGGAAGCCCAGGTCTGCCTTTTTAAGTGGGCAGATTGTGTCTTAGACTCATCTGTGGTCTGACCTTTGACCTTTAGGTTTTCCAGAAATACATCGAGGAGTGAAGGGCACAGTCTCTAGCTATTCCTACCTCAGTTTCCCAAGGTAGCAGATGACAGGCCTGAGGCGACAGGCCTGAGGCACCAGGCCTCGTTCAGTCATATCTCACTGTGAAAGCCACATTGCTCTGCCTCGGGCTTCGGTGTTCAGGCCTGGGTGGCACAGGCCGGAGGACTGTGTTAGGAATGGACTTATGAAAGTGTCCAGCAGACGCTGACAGGTGGTCAAGGATGGCTTCCTGCTTGGATGCTCTGGTCCCCACACTTAGGGATGCAGGCTCAGGAGTCGCTGGTCTCCTGGGGGATTGGGGAGCCAGTGAAGGTAGCTGAGCCCCTTCTATCCTGCTCCTGGAAGCAGTTCCAGAGAGTACCCCCCTTCTCTGCCCCACCCCCCACATACACTCTGAGCATCCAAAAGGATGCTGAGTGGAGTTTGAAAGGCCTGGTGCCTATCAGCGTAGGACAGACCCAGCTGGGGGTGGGGACAGGGCTCTGCCACGGGCCTCTCTGACTGTGCAGTGCAGATCCATGCTGGATTGCAGGAGGCCTTGGGGTGGCGCTGTGAGCCTGGGAAGAGGATGGGGACCCAGATCAGTAGCATCTCCTGGAAGAGACTGAGAACTTCCACCCCCACTCTCTCCTGTCCATGAGACTCCTTCTGTGACCCTTTCCCCAACTCCTTCCTTCCCCCACTGTTCAGCCCGTGTGACATCAAGGCTAGGCTCATAGGGCCAGCTCCTGCCCTTTCTCCTCGATTCCCAGTGCTAGCCCATGGCTGCCGCCTCCTTCATGGAGTTCACTGCCAGTTCACTGGCTGCTCTCCCAGAGGACCTGGGTTTGGTTCCCACTTTCCATATGATGGCTCAAAATCGTCTGTTACTCTGACTTCGTCCAGGCTCCGTAGGCTGGGGCACACATGTGTGACATATGCACACACTCAAGTGCACATACACGTTTTTTTAAAAGGTCAATCGTAGTGGTGTAGACTTGTGATCCCAGCACCCAGGGAATCCCAGCCTGCTGGGAATGTCTGGCTAGCCTGGGACGCATAGTGAGACCTTGCCTCAAAAACACAGAAATAGAGGCTGGGCACAGCAATTGCTGCCTTGAATCCCAGCACTTGGATGAAGATTTCTTTGAGTTTAAGGTCTACACAGCAAGGCCCTGTTTCACAAACAAAACTGAACAAAATTCACATAAATAAGTAGACAATTGGACACATCGTGGGTTGTTTGTTAAAATGCTTGCCTGGTTGGCATGGAGACCTGGGTTTGATTCCCAGCACCAAACAAAACTGGGTAGAGATAATGGAGACCCATAGAACATCAGGCATTCAAGATCATTCTCAGCTGCATAGAGACTTGGAGGCTAGCCTGGGCTACATGAGACACTATTTCAAATAATAACGACACTCTGGACGCTTCAAATCCAATTGCCTTTTCCTGTGGCAATATTCATGGACAACATTCAACTCTCTGAACCTGGGGTTTTTTTCTCAGCCTGTGGAGTGGGGACAGTCATGACATTAGTAATAGACACTTGGGGGTAAATCTTGGTGGTAAAACGATGGTGACAGAGCAGGCACTCTGAAAATGCCTCTGTCCTCGGAGCACTGAGGAGTGAGATTTCCCGTCCTCTGTCCCACCTAGACCCCCAGTACCTTGTCCCCCAGCGCAGGAAGGTCCAGTGTAGACTGGACATTTGGTGTCCAAGCATTTCATCTTTCTTACAGCGCCTTCTCCAAAACTGAGCATTGACTTGAGGACCTACACACAGAGAAGGTGTGGTTCAACATGCTCGGCCCAGGAATGGCACTATTAGGAGGTGTGGCCTTGTTGGAATGGGTGTGGCCTTGTTGGAGTGAGTGTGGCCTTGTTGAAGTAGGTGTGGCCTTGTTGGAGTAGGTGTGGCCTTTTGGAGTAGTTGTGTCACTGTGGGTATGGGGTTTAAGACCCTCATCCTAGCTGCCTGGAACCCAGAATTCTGCTAGCAGCCTTCAGATGAAGATGTAGAACTCTCAGCTCCTCCTGCACCATGTCTGCCTGGATGCTGCCATGCTTCAACCTTGATGATAATGGAGTGAACCTCTGAACCTGTAAGCCAGCCTCAATTAAATGTTGTCCTTGTAAGACTTGGTCATGGTGTCTGTTCACAGTAGTAAAACCCCAACTAAGACACAAGATAAAAGCTCTACCATAGAGCCTCATGCCTAGCCCAGGGTCTCATGTAGCCCAGGCTAGCCTTAAATTCCTGAGCCTCCTGTTTCCAATCCCCCACCTCTTAAGTGCTGGGCTTAGGGTCATGTACCACCACACCCAGTCTTTTATTTTTTCTTAAGACATTTTTCTAGCAGCCCAGGCTAGCCCTAAACTCACCATCTTCCTGCCTCAGCCTTCTGAGTGGGATTAGAGGTGTAATACCACACACTAAAGTCCAAGGTGGTTTGATAGAATGAGAAGAACAAAGACCACTCCCACATGGTGTCCTCTGCACCGTGCTTTCTTTCTGTGGCTAAGCTTACTCACTTTGCACAATGGCCTTCACAGCTGAGAGTCTTTGTCCCCATTTTACAGCCTTGCATAGAGAGGTCAAGGGGTCAAGTGGCTAGTCCAGGGTCACGTGGCTGGCAAAGACGCTGGACTCAACCTTGGGTTTGTTTGATCTCTCCCAGTGATGATTACAGGAGCCCTGGCTGCAGGTCTGGTTCTGTCTCCACCCAGGGCTCGGAGCTCTTTAAATCGTGCCGTGATACTTCAGGGCAGGAACCGGCTCAGAGTGTGTGGCTTTCCCTGGGCAAAGCTGCCGTCTGAGCAGGAGGGCTGGAGAGAGTTGGAAATCCTCTCTGCCGTCCCAATGGCTTGTCTCACAGCCACAGGTACGTTATAAGTTCAAGGCCAGCCTAATTAAACCCTTGGAGGTTTTGTCTAAAACAAAACAAAACAAAACAAAACAAAGCAAAACAAAACCAATAACACAAAACAAAAATCCCTAACCAAATCAGCAATAACAAAAACCCAAAAGGAAGTTGGTGGCCGGAATCAAGGGAAACTGTGAGCAGGAGTCTCATCTGGGGCAGATTAGCCCCTTGGAGGGCATTTACTGCAACTGGAACAGCTGGGGTTGACAGAGAGAGGGCACCTGGGTGTCAGAGGCAGAGGTTTGGTTCTGATTACACATGGTGCCCAGGATGATCCCATGTGCAGAACCTCCTGGCCACAGTGCTGAGGGGGGTCAGGCCTAGTTCACAGCGCCGACCACTCCTGTCCTGCCCTACTCAGAGGACTGTGACTCAGGATCAGCTTCAGGAGGCTGCTCGTTCCACTGCCTACTGGCTGTACGGTGGGTGCTGGGCGTGGGGCTGTGGGGATGGCTGCTCTGTGAGGAGAAGAAGAGGTCTAGTCCATGGCACAGTCTGACACCATTTCTGCAGCCTTGGTTGGTAGAAAGCCAGCTTGCTCCTGCTTGAAGGTTCTGTGTGGATGGCGCTTTACAGTGCATGCGACTCGGTGCTGTTCACTTGCAGACCTGATTAGTCCAGAATGTGACTATTGTTTTTTTTGTCAGTTTGTCACAAGCTAGCATCACCTGGGAAGAGGGAATTTTAACTGAAATATCCATGGCCTGTGGCCATGTCTGTTAGGCATTTTCATGATTAAGGATTGATCCGGATTGGCCTAGCCCACTAGGCAGTGAAGGGTAGTGAGACTTCTAGACAGGTGGTCCTGGGTGCTATAACAAAACAAACTGAGGGGCTAGAGGCTCAGTGGTTAAGAGCATTGGTGGCTTTTCCAGAGGACCTGTGTTCATTTCCCAGCACGCACATGGCAGCTTGCAGCTGTAGCTCCAGTTCCAGGGGATCTGCCACCTTCACACACACATTCAGGCAAAGCACCAAAGCCTATAGAATAAGAACAAATACATCTGTAATGAGAATTTTGGGATTTTGGTTTCTTTAAGAAAAACAGAAAGAGGCCGGGCGGTAGTGGCGCACGCCTTTAATCCCAGCACTTGGGAGGCAGAGGCTAGGCGGATTTCTGAGTTCGAGGCCAGCCTGGTCTACAGAGTGAGTTCCAGGTCAGCTCAGGCTACACAGAGAAACCCTGTCTTGAAAAAAACCAAAAAAAAAAAAAAAACAAAAAACACAGGAATAGTATAAGAATGTGTTTTTGTTTTAATCCCAGGTGAAGGGATGTGGGGCTGCTTCAGACTGTCCACAGCAGCTGATGATGATTTGCCTCGTGCCCTGGCAGAGGCGTGATTCTGCCAGCCGCAGACAGTTTCTGTGATTGTGAGATGTTTGGAATTCTGGGGACTTTTCAGAGGGTACACAAATGCTAGGTCTCTGAGAAGTGGGGTGGGCTGTTGGTTGGTCGTTGTTGGCTGCAGTGTCCCTGAAAGTAGTCATGAACAAAGAGACAGCAAGAAGAAGAAATTAGACATACTGACCAAACCTGGAAGCAGGAAGGTCAAACCTGTTTCAAGGAACTCAACACCCCTTATCAGCAGGAAGTAGTCTAACAGTAAGGTTTCCCCCATCCTCTTCATCCTATTTTTCTCTCCTATCTAGTGTTAGGGGTTTGAAACAGTGGAAGGGAAGGGGTGGAGAAGGATGGAAGAAAGAAGAACCCACAGAGTAGCAAATACCAGCTACATAAATCATGAAAAAGAAAGAGAGAGAAGAAGGAGGAAGAGGAGGAGGAGGAAGAGAAGAAGGAGAAGGAGAGGGAGAGGGAGGAGGAGGGGGAAGGGGGAGGGGGAGGGGAGGAGGAGAAGAAGAAAGCAAGGGGCTGGAGAGATGGCTTAGATGGCTCAGTGGTTAAGAGCACTGACTGCTCTTCCAGAGGTCCTGAGTTCAATTCCCAGCAACCACATGGTGGCTCACAACCATCTGTAATGGGATCCAATGCACTCACTCTGTACATGCCATCTTCCTTGCCACATCTGTGGCAATCCTCTTGTTCCCAAGTCAGAGGTTAAATCCAGGTAAGGTGACTCATCCGAGGATTCTCTCCACCGCAGGGAAGCTCTAAGCCCGGCCAGGACTTGCCTGCTTGGGTGACAGGCAGAGCAGGAGGCTTTGGACTCCCTCAGCCAAGGCCAAGTTCTGCTGTTGTTTTTAGACAAGGGATCATGTAGCCCAGGTTGACCTCGAACTTGCTATGTAGCCAAGGATGGCCTAGAACTGCTGGTGTTTCTGCTCCTACCTCCTGAGTGCTGGGGGTTACAGGGTGTGCCACCACACCAGGCTCAAATGTACCTACTTGATATTATTTAATTCTTTTGATACAGGATTTGCTATGTAGCTCAGGTTATCCTTGACTTCGATTTGATCTTCCTGCCTCTGCCTCTAGTGCTGGGGGATTTAAGGTATGTGCCTGTATGCCCACTTCTGGATGATTTTTTAATTCAAAATATCCACTGTTGAGACTTTGAGTAAGTTACTTTCTCAGGAGCCTCTCTAGGGAAAAAGGAGAACCCAGGGTGTAAGGTATGAACAAAATTGTGCTTGGAGAGGTTTTCTGTGTGTGGAACATATGGAGCCCAATAATTCAGAAAGTAAGCATCATCACCAACATCACCAACATCACCATCATCACCAACATCACCAATATCAAAGGCACGTTGTCAGGCTTTCTTCCTAAGGGGCCAGTGTAACCCCTGGGGCTTCTTGGGACTGCAGTCTCTGTCAGGACTCAGCTAGGCTGCTGGTATTTACAGAACAAAACTGGACAGAATGGAGGAGCGAATGCACATTTTTCTGTTTGCTTTGTATTTTAGTGACAGCGTCTCCACTTGTGAAACTTACCATGAAGCCTGAGGCCAGCTTCTGCCTCCCAGAGATCCTCCTGCCTCGGTGTCCCCAGGGCTGTGATGACAAGCACGTGTGATCACATTTGGCTACACGTGCGCTTGGTTTAGGCAAGCAAGGACAGGCCAGAGGGCTCTAGGATTGCAGTTGCCTGTCGCTGGTCTAACACCTCAGGCTTTCGATTCTGGGAGGCGAGCACAGAACTGCTTTGGTGTGAACAGTGAGGGCAGTCACGCTCACTGTGGGGGGTGGGGGTGGGGAGTTCGTTGTGAGGGGGCGGGGCTACCTTTGTATCTCCAGCTGGGCTTTCCTGGGGCTCAAGGAGTAAGCAGAGCATTTGTGATTTTCTGATGTTCGGATGTCTGTGTTCTTGACGAGCGAGGTGTCGGTCAGATCTGTGCTCATCGACACTCACAGCGAGAAAGATGACTATGGTAAGCCATTCCCTGTCCTGCAGCACCACAGACCTATCGTATTCTGTGACCCGAGCAGCTGTCACTGACTGTGGATGACCCTGTCCCTCCCGACAGCGCTATCATTCAGAGGCTGTTATTATTACTATTATTACACCTGCAGTTTAACAAGCAGATAACTGAGACTCAGAGAGACCGGGCCGCTTGCCTGAGGTCACTCAGCTGTCCTCGAGAGGATCTCTCCCCTCCAGTGTATGCCTGCCCTTTACCATCTTCCCTAGTTAAAGGATCTGGGTCAATAGGGCTCCACCCATCCCGGAGTCTTGTCTTGAGCCCCATCCTACCGGGGGACAGCAGGCAGAGCTTACCCCTGCACTCAACACCCCTTGAACCCCCATCTTTGTTTATTAGTCCCTTCTTCCTACCCTGGCTAACTTCCTGGGCTTCCTGGGCTGGGTTGAGGGATATATACACAGCCAGGCCGGGACTGACTCAGCCTAACCCTCCCTGGTGGTAGAGGCCAGGGCCCCCTCCGGTCCTCCAGTCTCCCGCCCTCTGCCCGCCTCCGTGTCCAATGCACCGGCCCGGCAGGTCTGGCTGGTGAGTGACTCATACAGCTGGGCTGTCAGCAAGCCCAGCCAGGCCTGGCTCGGGAGCCCGAGTGTATCACACCGGAGGCTCCTGCTCGCCCCGCCCGCCAGCGGCTTCCCCACCAGATGCTTGCCGGCTGGTGGCTCCTGCCCCATCACTGGCATCGGCTCCCCTGAGGACCACGGTTGAACCGTACACGATCCAGGTCAGTTCGTCATCCCAGTTAAACGCTCTCCATTCTTTGCAGAGTTGGAGGGGGTTCTTTGGATGTGATGGAGGTGGTGAGGGTCTCCTGTATTGACACCTTTGGACTCTGGGATGCCCGGCTCTCTCCCAAGATAGCAGGGAGGCATGGAGGTGCCTGGGGGGGGGGCAGGTCTCAGAACTTTATTGACCATTCTGCAGTGGTGACCCTGAGTCTTGGGGGGCAAATGAGGGTGACGTGGGAGGTGGAACATGGAGAGAGCCATGAGCACAGGTGTGTGGGAGGAATTCCCCTACCCCATTTTTAGGCTTACAGAGGTTGAGAAGGGTGGTGGTGCCTTCAGAACATCTTTTTTTTTGTTTTGTTTTGTTTTTTTCGAGACAGGGTTTCTCTGTGTAGCCCTGGCTGTCCTGGAACTCACTCTGTAGACCAGGCTGGCCTCGAACTCAGAAATCCACCTGCCTCTGCCTCCCAAGTGCTGGGATTAAAGGCGTGCGCCACCACCGCCTGGCTCAGAACATCTTTATAACTGGAAAATTGAGGCTTTGAACCCCCAGAGAAAGCTGAGGTGGCACAGTGGTCGGGCATTAGCAGGTCCACCCTCAGCCTTCCTGCTGCTTCATGGCTACCTGCTCGGTTCCCGTGTTCTTATCCTGGTGACTTCCTCTGCCAGTTCTGTTCCGTCTCATCCCTGCCATTCACATCTAGAGGGAGGGACAGTCTCCTTGGCAGGGATTGTACCCGTTTGTGGTTGGGTGGCATTTTAAAGGTCACTAGGCAGTCTTGCCCTGCGTCTCTGACAGGTTGCTATTTAGCCACAGCCTGACTACCTCTGGTGATGGACAACAGCTCACTGGTTTCAAAGGATCTGTTTCATTGTTTGGTCAATGTCTGGCCAATGATAACATCATGAACTCAGCCAGGCCCCTACTTCATGTTTTCATTTGGCTAGCACAGTGCGGTGCTTGTGTGACGAGTTTACTCTTTCGATATCCCCACCGAGTATGTGCTACTCTGATCACAGGTCCAGAGAGGTGAGGAAACTTCCTGAAGCTCTCATAGATGAGGAAAAGGGGACCTGGGGTTTAAGGAGGAGGAAGGGTGGGCATGGTGCAGGGCGGGAAGGCCTTGGTCCTAAGTCTGCTTCTTTCCCATTACTGCTGTCTCCTGCCTCCTCTTGCTCTCTGTGGAGGGACTCTGGTGATCAATAAGGCAGCGTCTTGCCAAAGTACTTCACAGTTTACAAAGCTATGTATGTTGCTGGTCCTCTAGGGCACACACAGCCTGGCTAACTTGACAGGGTGGGGACAACGAACCCCATGGTGACTGACCTCATAGTTATGGGGCCGAGGCCTCGAGAGGTCAGGCATCCTGCCTGAGGGCACGTGGCTACAAGATGATGAGAATTCAAGGGTCTCTCCTTTCCCTGGCCACCTCCTCACCTTTTAGGTTTTGGTCTGGAGGACCCTGGGGAGCCTAGTGGAAGTGCCAGAGGTGGGGCTGCCTCACACACTGAGGCCCAGCTTATGGCTACCACCCACCTGCCTCTGTCCTCCGAGATCTGAGGACTGTGGGGGTTTGAGAGGGGGGTCCTTTTGTATACCTGTCACCAAGCAGAGAGATGTTCCCACTCAGTGTGGAGGCCAGTCATGGGTAGGAGATCACAAGAGGAACCTGCTGTTCCCCGCTCCTCGTGACAGCGCTGTAATGGCTTCCACACTGCTGTGGCGGAGAGTCTACTTCCTGGGCACCGCCATGTGCAGACCATAAGCCACACAGAGCTCTCCTAACAGCCCCATTTCCCAGAGGGCTCTAACTAGTCATGACTAAGCTTATTTTAAAATGTTAGGATGAGGCTGGGTGGTGGTGGTATGCTCCTTGGGATCTCTGAGTTCAAGGCTTAGCCTGGTCTACAGAGTGAGTTCCAGGGTAGCCAGGGCTATATGAAGAAAGCCTGTCTTGAAAACCAAACCAAACCAAACCAACAAACAAACAAACAAACAAACAAACACCCAAGAAAACCAAAACCAAAACCAAATGAAAACCAAAATGCTGGTATGGTGCCTTGCACCTGTAATCCCAGCACTCAGGAGGCCGAGGCAGGAGGATTGCTGTGAGTTTGAGACCATCCTGAGCTACAGCGTGAGACCTTGTCTCCACAACGGCAGCTCCTTTCTCCCTCAAGGGAACAACACAACCTGACAAGGGCCAAATCTCCACGCAGTGCAGGCAGCTGCTCACCCAAGGTCTGCAGCCCTTCCTTGACTGTCAGGGTCTTGACCTGTAACCTTCATGACTGAGGTACTTTTTAAAAGAATGACCTCGAGCCTCTTAGCATTTCTCATTACATTTCTTTTTCCTCAGTGTGCACACGTGCAGAGGGAAGTGCCCCCCGTCCCTGAGCCATCTCATTAGCTCAGCCATGAGATTCTTGATATTGCCCCTTTGCGATTCAGGATCACAGGTTGTGTGCTCAGTTCAGTTAAGCTCACCGGGCAAGAGTACCAAACAGGTCTGCGTGTCCCCTGAAGTGGGCACCACTCCGAGAATGCAAGCTCTTTGGGGAGCAGAAATCTCCAGGGTTCTCAGGAGCTGAGCAGGAGGCAGGTTTCGGAACGCTTGCAAGGTGGCTCCGTGGGTAAAGGCAGGTTTGCCACCAGACCTGACAAAAATGTGAAAAATAAATCAAAATAAAAAGGACCAATTTAGAGACTCTGGGATTCCTGAAAACCAGACTCCAGGGGACAAGTCCCAGGAGCTGAGAAGAGGGATCTGAGCAGGTGTCATGGCTGCCTTTGTACTTCTCGTCAGTCCTTAGCTTTGGGTTGAGAGGACCCCTCTCCCAGATTCCTTCAGTCTGGGGGGACACCAGGAACTGGGTGTGTGTGTGTGGTTGGGGAGAGCTCATGCTCCCTGACTCAGCTCACCAGGAGATGGCCAGCTGAGGGAGGGAGCCAGGGGTTCAGACAAACAAGCTACCCTTCCCCCCCCCCCCCATATCCCTCTCTTCCCCTGAGCGAGTTAGCTGATAAGCATTCCTTCAATCTGATAGAAAGAGGTTGCAGTGGGCTTGTTTTTCAGAGCCACTGGGCCTGGAGCCAACAGGCCACAGCCTTTGGTCTACAGAAGATTTAGTCTTCCTTTCGTAACCTCGAGGAAACTCTTGTCCACCCCCATACCCCTGGGGCCTCAGTTTCCCCTTCTGGGAAAGGAAAGCATTGGCTTCTATCAATTCTAAAAGCCCTTTAGCTCCGACCCTGAGGTCTCCAGGGGCCCAGTGGCTTCCTGGCGCTCTGCCTCTGTCCCAGGTCAGCACAGCCACAGTGCCCAGGAAGGAGATAGAAATCTGTGGCCTCTGGTGGGAGGGGACTGAGGGGGACTGGAGTGGTGGTCACACAAGCCTGAATAAACCCCGGACACCGAGGGCTCATCCTGGGGAGAAGGGCCTCGTGGTGAAGGTCCTCTCTATCCGTGGGGGAAGGATGGGCTCATGGGTCAAGATGGGGTTCTGAGCTCTGCTCTGTGTTTCCCCTGGGTGAGACACTGCCCGACCCTTGGCTTCCAGAGCTGGTGAGAGTATGCATTCTCCCAGTGTGTCTGTAAAGTTGGTGCATAGAAGTGACCCCAACTTCCTTTTCTTCTGTCTTAGAAGTGGACAAGTTCCAGCCTGGCAGGACACCTCCTGATGCTGCCTCAGATCACAACGACACATTTCATTTATGCCCCGGGATGGTTGTCTCTAAGGGTCAGGAAGTCACATATTTTGTCCTCTTTCTCTTTCTCTCCCCCTGCCCCGGGATCTCCATGTAGCCCCAACTCGCTGTTTACTGAAGGATAACCTTGAACTTCTGGTTCTCCTGCTTCTTCCTCCCATGTGCTGGGTCACAGCGTGCACGGTCACAGCGTGCACGGTGATGCTGGCTTCGTGTACCTGCTGAAGACCAAACCCAGGGTTTCTTGCTTGCCAGGCAAACAGTGCCCAGCCCTTCTTTTCTTTCTTAACATTGTTCCAGCAGCTAGAACACCGGGTCTCGTGTCTCGATGCCCCGCTATGAGTCTTGCCTCTCCAACAGGAAACCGCTCCGGGCAAGGAGGGCATAACTCTTCACACTATCTTGCCCCAGAATCTGCCCTGCTTGAGCCATGGGTCAGAATTAATGAGGTGGGAGGGCTTGTGGATCACATGAGATCTCTCACTGAAGGACAGCGAGCCTGGCAAGCTCTGGGCTGCCAAGATGTCCACCACTCCGGGGTCTGAGAGCTCCTGGGCAAAGGAGGGGTGACTTCAACCAAATCCACAGCTCTGTTCCCAGGCCCCACCCTGCACCCACAGGGCAGGGAGCTCACTTTGCTGGCTACAGTTTATGGCTCCCTACCCTCCTCCCAGCTCCATCTGGAGACAGGAGTTTAAGGTTGGTGCAATGCCCTGGCACGGAGTTGTCGGAGGAGGGACTGTGGGATCTTTTCTGCCATTGCTGTCACGCAGCGTTCTAAAGGCTCATTCCTCCGCACTCCTTATTTCCTTGTTCCTAAAAATGTCAGCACACTCCTCTCTGCCTTCTCTGGAAGCCCTGCCAGGGGATTTTCCAGTAAACGAGGAAACCACGTTTACCTTCCTCCTCCTCTCCTGGGGCGGGGTTGGGGGGAGTGGCTGGGAGTGGAGGAGTTATGACCCATGGTCTGTTTCCTCTCCGTTCTCAGTTGAATTCCCCCAAGTCATCCTTTCATCGGTCCATCTGTCTGTCCATTCATCCAACTTCTCTCCATTTCTTTTTTAAAAAATATCTTTAATGATGTGTTTAATTTTTGTATACATCACTGTTCCGCCTGCGTGTGTGTCTGTGTTGAGGGCATAGGGTCCCCTGGAAACGGGGTTAACAAACGGTTGTGAGCCACTGTCTGGGTGCTGGGAAGTGAACAGAGGTCCTCTGGAAGAGCAGACGGTGCTCTTAACTCTTCAGCCCGTCTCTACCCATTTCTGCGTATTCACCATCCATCCATCCACCCGTCCATCTGTCCATCCATCATCCATCTTTACTTTCATCCATATATTTTCCATTCATCGGTCTCTCCATTTGTCATTCATTAATCCATTTTTATACCTACTTACCTACTAGTTCCATCCTCCCACCGATCTACCATACACTGTACACATCTATCTATATACATCTGCCATCCATCCATCCGTCCGTCTGTCCGTCCATCCACCCATCCATCCATCATCCATCCATCTGTCCATCCATCCACCCATCCACCCACCCACTCATCCACCCACCAACCCACTCATTCATCCATCTGTCCATCCATCATCCATCCACCCACCCACTCATCCATCCACCCGTCCATCCATCCATCCATCCATCCATCCATCATCCATCCATCCATCCACCCATCCACCCACCCACTCATCCACCCACCAACCCACTCATTCATCCATCTGTCCATCCATCCATCCATCCACCCGTCCATCCATCCATCCATCCATCCATCCATCATCCATCCATCCATCTACCCATCCATCCACCCATTCATCCACCCACCCATCCATCCATCATCCATCCATCCATCTGTCCATCTACTCACCCACCTATCCACCCCATCCATCCAAAAGCCTTGTATAGAATGCCTGTTCATTGCAGTCACTACATTCTAAAGATATCCCTCTTCCAAACAGACAGGATCCTGCCTTTAGAGGGGCTGAGATAGCAGAGGTGACAGATAATTGAGCAAGCACTACAGTCCCTAGTGCTGTGGGTTGGTTGTCACAGTTGGTCAGCTTCCTTGTGTGTAGCAGAGGATGGTGGTAGCTCCTGCCTCAAGAGATTATTGTGATCTCGTGGGATCATTCAGGGAAAGGCTTAATACCCAGCAGCCAGCAAGTGCCTGGAAAGGGGATGATGCTGATGGAGGAGGTGGAGGTGAAGGAGGTGATGGGGGTGATGGAGGTGGTGGGGGTGATGAAGGGGATGATGATGATGGTGGTGATGATGATGCTACAGCCAATTCCAGGCCTAGCTTTGATGAACCAGAGTATTCAAGAGTTTCTCTGGGAAGGCTGCTTTCCTCAGAGGCAGCAGAGGTGGCAGGGGATAGTGATACAGACTAGGTCACCAAGCCAGCTTCCCAGGGCTGGGCAGGCCATGAGAGAATCACTTCCACATAGGGCCTGGGTGCTGGCCATGGCTGGTAGCTGATCAGGTCTGAGGGATTCCACAGGGCCTGGGATGCCATAGCTGTCCATCTGTCTGTCTGCCCATCTGTCTGCCAGGCAGGAGCTAGAGATCGCCCTTCTCTTTGTCTTTGGATTTGTCTTTAGAGATAGGGCCTCCCTATATAGACTAGCTTGGAACTGATATGTAGTCCAGGCTACCCATGATTTCATGGTCCTCCTGCCTCTGCTTCCTGGATACAGGGTATAGATGTATGTCACCACACCCTACTTCCTCAGACTGTCTCTGCAGGGTGCAGGGGTGGACAGGAAACCAGCAGAAACCCAGGAGAGGCAGATAGCCCAGGAAATCAAGAGCACAGGTATGGATAGAGCCAGGAAGTGTCCCAAGTGGCCCCCTGGGATTGAGGGATCGCAGAGAGTTCTCGTGTTCGGCTAGACTTCTGGTTTCTAGAAAGCTGTGTAGGGATGGCCTGGCCCTTAGGGAATACATGTGTGTCAGGTGAGGAGAGCAGGTGTCCTGACTCTCACGCTGGTGTCTCAGGAAGAGCAGCGATCCTGAGAAGCAAGTCCAGTGGTGGCACCCACACTGACATGCTCTGCGGGAGTGTGGGTGAGACCCTTCCCACTTCGTCTTTCCCAGGCTTGGTTTCTGCCTCTGAAGAGTTCAAGTGGCAGTATTGGCATGTGGTTATCCAGCAGGGATCGGGCTAAGGGCTTCAGTTCTTAGAAGGTACTTACCCAGGAAAGAGTGAGTGTCAGCTTTGCGATGGTGTGGTTTCCTGGCGTGAGCAAGCCCTTGGTTCAATTCCATGGCACAGAAAAAAATAAAACAAAAATAAATGTGGGCTACATATCTTCAGTGACCTTAAGCAGGGTTTAAATCAGAGCCGTGCAGGTGAACCCCGCTTGTGAAACTTTGGGGAGGTAAGAGGTGGACCTAGAATGTAGGGCTTACTTGCTGTGTGTCTCAGGCAGACTACTTGCCCTCTCTGTGCTTCAGTTCCTCATGTGAAGAGGGATCTTGGAAACTTGTTCTAATGAGAGAGAAGGGGCTTGGGCATGGAGAAAACATTGTGCTTGATGCACCCCAAGTATTTGTAAGGGTTTTGAGGGGGGGGAGGGCTTTGCGGGGAATGGGTGGTGGCAGCGTGTGACTCTGAGCTGGTAGGGAATCCTGGGCTTCGTGAGGGGCTGGGTTCAGGTCCTCCTGTGCTTAGGTCTTTCGTGTGCCGGATCCCATCTGCTGGGATCTGGGATCTTTGCGTGTTGAGGGTCACAGTGGGAGGAGCCTGAGCTCTGGATTTCACTGGCTTGGTTCTGGCTTTGTAGCCGCAGGCAGGCAGGGCTGCTGGGGCGGGGGCGGGGCTGGCGCACAGTGAGTCTCTGTGAATGGGACCCACCCAGCAGAGCCTCCTAGAAGGACTGCGAGGCTGGATGTTAATGAGTACTGAGGCTGCTCCAGAAAGCCAGTCTATAAAGTCGGGGCCTGCAGCTTCTCGGGTGCTGGGAGTTTATGAGGAGGGTGTAGCCACATAAGGACCCATTGTTCCGAGGGGGCACAGTTTTACGACTCTTAGAAAGCTTCTTTCAGCTGGGGACCAGGGAGCTGGTGGAGAGTCCCAGCCCCGGGCGGGCGGTGGCGAAACTGGGGACAATGGAGGTTTCTGGGGCTGGTGCCAGACCATAACTGTGCCCAGTGTCAGTGCAGCCTGGCAGCTGCAGTCCGTCCTCCCCAGCTGAGGTTGTTCCCTTCTGGAGACCTTGTGTCTGGGCCCAGTCCCCTGGCTGGGCCCACTCTGTCCCTGGCTCCCTTGCTCTTTCTTTTCTCAGCAGTGTCCCCTCACCCTGTCCCTTCAGCTCTATGGTGGCTTCTCAAATAGGCTCTGGGCTCTGTCAGCTGACCAGCAACTCAGCTCTTGGTGGTAACCTGATGCCCTGAGGAAAAGACCTTGCCTCCTGTCCTTTCTGGCTGTATGCCCAGGCCCCAGGAGGAGCCACACAAACCTCTGCTCTGAGGCCCCAGGGCTTGCTCCTCCTGAGAGGCTATAGGGGAGGTATGGTCCTCGGGCACATGGGTATCCCCGCATCTGTCTCTGAGGCCCCAGGCTCATATTTATTCCGAAGTGACCTTTCACCTTTGTCCCTTACAAGACACAGGAAGGCAGAAGGAGGAGGCTGGGACATTAACAGATCCTCTTGTATGACACTCAGGTGCTCCCCTCACACTGCGTGGTGACAGTGGCCAGGGCACACGGAGTATCCATCTGCCTCTTGTCACAGGCTGCTTTGAGTCAAGGAGTAAAGATGCCCTCAGAAGGATCCAGTGACAGTTCGGGACTCATGGCATTAGTAATGGAAGTCTGGACCTGAACAGACTTTGTGCTACAACTTCAACATCTGTAAAGTGTGAATAAGGTTCTTTATAGGGTATCTAGGGTGCGGGGGTTGGGGAATGCATTTATACACACAAGTGTCCACGCAGAGCAAAGTGGGGAGACACCGTTCTGTTTGCTGTTATCATTATTTTTTATTCCTGTTTGTTTATTGTTGATTTGTTCTGAGGCAGGGGGTCATGTAGCCCAGGCTGCCCACTGTACTCACTACAGAGTCACAATGACCTTGTTCCGCTGTCTATGTTTTCCGAGTGCTGGGATTGCGGTAGTGTGCCGCTCCTAGCTTATGTGATGCTGGGGACTGAACCCAGGGCTCTGTGAACACTGGGGAGGCTTGCACGCCACCATCCAAGCCTCGTATCAGAGCTATAGCTGCATCTCAATTCCTTTTAATTTTTCTCTCAGAACCTCGGCCTGAACTTGGCTGTGGTTCTTATCACAATGTGAACAATGACTGAGCTCTGAGAATCTTTGTGGTCATTTTTCCAGCTCAGCCTTCTGGCTCTCTAATTCCACATTCCTGGGAGCAACCAGCCAATGGGCTCAGTGCAGGTCAAGTGGCCACCATCCCATCTGACCTACTGTGCCAGGAGGAGGTGGCTCCAGGGTTAGTCTCTTGGAGGCTTCATTACCACGGAGGGGAGAGAGAGAGAGAGAGAGAGAGAGAGAGAGAGAGAGAGAGAGAGAG
>NW_021620793.1:1307121-1315099 GCF_004785775.1 Grammomys surdaster | reverse complement strand
GAGAGAGAGAGAGAGAGAGAGAGAGAGAGAGAGAGAGAGAGAGAGAGAGCTGAGTTTGTGCTTTCTCTGTCGACCCAAGGGTTTCATAGTTCTCAAGAGTATTTCACGTTGGTGTGTTATGTGGAAGCTGGAGATAAGGGTACAGGACTCTGTGGCTTTGAGGCTAGCCTGGTCTACACAGCAAGTTCTAGGCAAGACAGAGTTACATAGAGAGACCCAGCCTCAAAACAGCTACAAACCAAGACGATATGAAGATGACTGAAGAAGACACCACACGCGAACCTCTGGCTTCTGCACAGGCGTGTACAGGCAAGTGTCCCCATACACACACGTACATGTATGTGCACACACACATATGCACACGTCATATACACACAAGATAAAAAAAACCACATAGTTCTGGAAAATGTCAGGGTTTGTGCTGGGTTTAGGGGGCATGTAGCTGTAATCCCAGCCCTTGGGAGGCTGAGACAGGAGGATTGCCTGGAGTTAGAAGGCAACTGGGGCTATGGTGTAAGACCCTGTCTGGCAAAACAAAACAACCAGAAGAAGAAACAAACAAAAAGCAACCGCTGGCCTGTCGTGTGACTTTTCCTGGGGAGATGTGGGCAAATGTCTGTTCACTCCAGACATGGCACCAATGCCAGCCCAAAGAAACCTTTCCAGCTCAGGACTGGGTGGTGACATCTGAAGGCTAAGTCCTGAAGCCCCCCCCCCCTTCAGTCTTCTCTCTGGGTACAGTAGCATTCTGGAGACCTCAGCCACAGAGCAGAATGATGTACAGCTGGGACGGGCGGGCTCAGGGCAAAGGGGGGTAAGGGAGGACGCAGCTGGAGTCTCAAGTGAGGGTCTGGTGAGCTGCCTCCCCACGGTTAGACCAGAGAAGGTGTTTAGTAGGCGGATCTCATGAGAGTCCTGTGCTGTGACCACAGCTGCTCTCTTTAAGATGTTGAGCGCCAGGTCACGACCCTAGGAAAGGTGTGTGCTGTATTACATATAGATACTGGAGTGGAGACCTAGAGAAGGAAGCGACTGTTCTGATTGAGACTGAATCAGTCATCTGACCTTTTTCCTACATTTTATTTATGTGTGTGATGTGTGTGCATATATGTACATGTGAGTGTGTGTGTGTGTCTGTGTCTCTGTGTCTGTGATGTGTGTTATGTGTGTGCAGATATGTGTGAATATATGTGTGTGTCTGGGTGTCTATGTGTGTGTCTGTGTGATGTGTGTGTATATATGTGTAGACGTGTGTGAGTATGTGTGTGTATGTGTGTGTATGTGCATATGTGTGTGTGTATTGTGTGTGTGTATGTGTGTACATCTGAGTATATGTATGTGTGTGTGTATGTATGTTTGTGTGCGTGTATGTGTGGGTATGCGTGTGTATGTGAGAGTGTGTGTGTTGCACATGAGGAGGTTAGAGGACAGCTTTTGGGAGTTGGTTTTCCCCTTCCACTGTGGGATTCAGGGACCAACCATGGCTCACCAGCCTTTCATTCGAAGCGTATTTACCCCCGAGCCATCTTGCCAGCTTGTCTGACTTTGTAAATGACCCCCAATGTTCAGATAAGTTGCAAGTTTGATATGTTCCCACTTTCCACGCACTGCCCCTCTCCTGGGCTGGAGAGGCAGCGGCTGGCGTCATGGTCTTTCACCCTGGGTACTGTGCTGTGCTTCCTGCCCGAAAGGACACTGTCCCTCAAAGCTATCTTACAGCTAGCTGAACCAGGAAGTTCACATGACACCTTACCATGGTCTAATCCTCAAACCCTAATCAAGATTTTCCAGTTGTCTAACAATGGTCTTTATAGGAGAAGCCTTGAGTTCTGAATCATGAGGTGTGTTTAGCTGTGGATTCTCTTCCATTTCCTTCAGTTTTGGAAGTTCCTTCAGTCTGTCTTTGATATTGGTGGCCTTGGTGCTTTAAAAGACAGTGGGGACCAAGTCTGGCAGTGCATATCTGTGATGCCAACACCTGGGAGCGTGAGGCAGGACCCATGTAGTGCAGGGCATGGTGGGGCAGGTTATAACCCCAGACAGAGACAGGAGGACCAGAGGCAAGGTCCAGGCCAGCCTAGGCTACATAGCAGGGCTCTTTCTAGAAAGACGGAAAAAAAAGGATAGATAGGTGGGTATGTGGCTCAGTTGGTAGAGTGCACTTGCCAACAGGCAGGAAACCCTGGGTTTGATATCCAGGACTCCATAAACTAGACATGGTAGCACATGCTAGGAAGGTGGAGGCAGGGGGATTAGATGTTGAAGCTTGTCTGAGGCTTTAGGGTGAGCTTAGGACAGATTGAGTTATATGGGACCCTGTCTCAAAGCAAAATAAAATAAAACGCTTAGAAGAGAATGCTTCTTATTCTGCGTGCCTGGCTTCTTGCTCCTGACTGCGTTCGTCAGAGATCCCGAGAAGCGATGCCATGTCCTCTGTGGTCACGTGAACCTGTTAGTGCTACCTGAACACCTGGGTATATTTACTGTGAAGTTGCTTTCTTCTGTTTTGGAGTTAGCAAGCATTGTGTGGGAAAGTGCTTGAGGCCTTGAACTTCACCATGTTCTTTTATTTCTTTACAGTGTGTGGACCTGGCGGTGGTCCATTGCGGGATGTAAGCTGTTATAATGTTTGTTATAATGTTTGTTTGTTTCCTTGCCTGTACTGCTGGACAGGGCGGGGGCTGGACAGAGCCACGTGTTAAACTGATTGAGATGGGGCTCAGGCTCTATAGAAGATACCTGCTTGGGATTGGGGCTCAGTCTCACGACTGGGACAGAAGAAGGAATTCCTGTGCAAACTTGTTCAGGATCCCATGGGAAAGTGATTGCT
Source organism: Grammomys surdaster (assembly GCF_004785775.1). Taxonomy (NCBI): domain Eukaryota; kingdom Metazoa; phylum Chordata; class Mammalia; order Rodentia; family Muridae; genus Grammomys; species Grammomys surdaster. Next base: position 1,312,269 of record NW_021620793.1, on the reverse strand, counting down.
GGGCTGTGGAAGTTCTCTTCCTTATCCACCCATTTTCTTTTCTTCTTTCTTGGTTTCTTTGTTTATTTGTTTTGTTTTGAGACAGGGCATCATGAAGTAGCCTCAGCTAGCCTGGAACTCACTCTGTTGACTAGGCTGGCTTTCAACTAACTCCCAGAGATTTGCCCGCCTCACCCTCCCAAGTGCTGGGATTAGAGCAAGTGTCCTATGTCCAGCCTGTATACTTATTTATTTTTATATGTCTGTGGGTGTGAGCATGCCATGGTTCACGTATGGACGCCCGAGGACAACCTGTGGGAGCTGGTTCTCATCTTCCACCCGTGGGTTTTAGGGATGCTACCCACGGTGGTCAGGTTTAGAGGTAAGCATCCTTGTGTACTGAGCCATCTTTCTGGTTCTTCTTGATCCATGACGAGGTGGGGGCTGGTCTTGGGAATCAGTAGGAGGCAGAGGCAGGACCTCTGTCTTCCTCTTGGCTTTGATACCAGCTTGTTTACCGACCTTGGGCAAATCCTGCAGCCTTTTTTTTAGTCAAAGAGGAACCCAGCCCTGTCCTTGTCCCCTCCTCCCCACACTCCTCCCAAGATCAGGGCAAAAGAAAGGGAGAGCTTGCATTACTGAATCTTCGTGAATTTCTGTAACTCTCCTGTGAGAGGCGCTTACACAATAAATCCCCCAGGAGTCATGCTTCGTGGGTGATTCTGGTTAATTGAATGTTATGGAATATGGAAACATTCCCAGACTTTAAAAAAAATTAGTTTATTTTTATTTCATGTGCATTTGGTATTTTGCCTGCATGTCTATGTGAGGGTGTCGGATGCCCTGGAACTAGACTTACAGGCAGTTGTGAGCTGCCATGTGGGAGCTGAGAATTGAGCACAGCCAGTGGCCCTAACCACTGAGCCATCTCTCCAGTCCCCAGACTTTTTTTTTTTTCCTATTCCTTTTGTAGTCATTGAAACTCAGGGGCTCAACTGTATAGCAGACATATGTTTCTGCTGCAGCAGCTTCAGTCCTAGGCATTGGAAGGCTGCTCTGCTTGACTCCAGGAACCATATCTAGGGCAGGTTATGAGGGCACCTTCCCTGCTGTGCAGTGAGGGGACTTCGAGATGCTTGGGAGCCCGGAATACCCAAGGCGGGAGTGGAGGAGAGAGTCATCTGAGACCTGCTGTTGATGTAGCCATGACCGGAGAGCAGTCACCAAGAGACAAGCTTGGGTGACATAAAATAGGATCTCAAAACACCAAAGCAAAGCAGGGTATATTGGCCCATGCCTGCCACCCCAGGGTCCAAGAGGCAGAGGCAGAGGCAGGGAGATCTTGAACTCAAGGCTAGCCTGGGCTACGTGAGACGCTGTCTCAAACAAAACAAAGCAAAGCAAGCTGAACACAGAAGTCACACAATAAGAAGCAGTTAGTGCTGTGTTGGTCACAGAGTAACCAGCCATAGAGACAGCAAGAACAAAGGGCCAGAGGCATCCCTTGTTTACTGTCTCTGTGGTGAGCTTAGAATGTGTACTGCAACAGCTGCTCACAGGGTCTCACACTTGTAATCATAACATCTAGGAAACTGTGAGTTCAAGGCCAGCCTGTGTTATATAGTGAGATCCTATCTCAAAAAAATTCCAACCAACTGAAAACCTTAAACCAATAAAAATATAAAGAACCGGGCATGGTGGTGCATGACTTTAGTCCCAGCAGGCAGATCTCTGAGTTCGAGGTCAGCCTGGTCTATATAGTGAGTTCTAGGTACCTAATGAGACCCTGCTTCATAAAACTGAAATGCCAGGAGTGGTGGTGGCGCATGCCTTTAATTCCAACACTCAAGAGGCAGAGGCAGGGGGATTTCTGTGAGTTTGAGGTCAGTGTGGTCTACATAGCGTGTTTCAGGACAGCCAGGGCCATGTAGAGAAATCTTGCCTCAAGCAAACAAACCAAACAAAAAATAAATAAAATAAATATGGAGCTAGAGGAGGGAGGGAAGAAGTATGAGAATGTTCAGGGAGAGGTGACAGGGAGGAAGAGGGAGGAAGGCTGTGCTGGCCCAGCCTGTGAGCTGTGCCTCATATTTTTGTCAAGAATATACTAACTCCTCTAGACATGACTCTTTATGGCAAAAGTAGAGAGGTGAGGGACAGTGACGTTAAAATGCTAAGTCACGGGGGAAGGGCCTCTGCGTCAAGGGTGCACTGGACTGGAAGAGAGGGTTGGCTGGTGGGGAACATACTTGTGTTGAAGGGGCCTGTCCCCAGCAGAGCATGGCCACAGGGAACATGAACCGGGCATCACCAGCTTCTGGGTGTATTTGGAGCTCTGGCAGCCTGGCTTTTTATGGCCAAGCTCCCAGTGATCAAGTGTTGGCCACCAGTTAACAGCAACTGCAAGGGACTGTGGGGAGAGCAAGCTGAAGCTACAAGCTCGGTCTGTTTTCTCAGCTGGTGGTTTGCAGCATAGAACCTCAAGGGTTCAATGGATGAGGGTTTGGGGGTGTCCACTTGGGAACCATAAAATCCCCAAGGGTTGAGTATGCTTCTATCTTGTGCAGAGCTCCAGGGGGGGAGCACAAAGGGGACCTGGAATATGACCTCTGCCTTTGAGCCTGGACCACATTGCCCGCCAGGTAGAGATAGTTCACATCTTCAAATCGGCATCCTGTTCACAGCTGCGTGTTTGGAGTGTAAGGCTGGCTTCCTGGGGATTCCGGGTCTTGATGTAGTTCTGGAGGAGATAGCAGACTCAAGAGCCTCGAGGAGGCTGGAACAGATCCTGAGAAGCTGAGAACAGAGGCCCGGGGCCTGTGCCTGGCTCGTTATGACAGGTCCTGACTCAAGTCGCATTCTGGTCTACCCTTTAGTGTTATAAGCTCGGGGGTCAGTCTGAACATCCAAAGAAGTTCTTCCTGCTCGGCTGGGCTTTTGGAACATTCCTCTATGGTTTTCATGGTACATTAGCCCCCAGCATGGAAGCTCCCTCAGAACAGAGCCTGGACCTGTTTGTCCAAGAAGTCTCCCATCTACCGACCATGCTACCAGCCGTGTACATAGTAAGTGTTGAACAAACACGAGTCACCAACTGACCGATGAACTCAGAGAGTTCAGCCCAATGCCTTGTCTCTGTACCCTGGGAGCCTGTGTTCCTAGTCTGTGAGAGCCACAGAGCCTAACCCTAGTCTGTGAGAGCCTAACCCTCTAGGCTCTCCTAACTAGAGAGCATTTAACCTTTGGATTTATTTATTTTATTTTGCGTGTATGAGTGTTTTGCCTGCATGCATGTAAGTTCACCACGTGTGTGTCTGGTACCTAAGGGAGCTAGAAGAGGGCTTTGGGTCCTCTGGAGCTATGTGATTGTGAGCCGCCATGTGGGTGCTGGGAATTGAACCCAGGTCTTTTGCAAGGGCAACAAATGCTTTTAACCATTCACTTATCTCCTCAGACCCAACAGAGCGTATTTAAAAACAAACAAACAAACAAACAAACAAACAGTCAAGGGTCTGAAAGGGTAACCTAATGAGTAAAGTGCTTTGAAAACAAAGAGAATCAGAAAGTACAGGTTGACAGGGCTGGAGAGATGGCTCAGTGGTTAGGAGCACTGACTGCTTTTCCAGAGGTCCCGAGTTCAAAGCCCTCCCTCTTCATAAAATAAGTAAATAAATCTTAACAAAAGACAAGAAAGCTGGCCAGACAGGACCCCAGAAGCCTGGGATTATGACTCAGGAGGATTGCTAGCACTTGCTGGCCAGCCAATGGCAAGCTTCAGGTGGAGTGAAAGACTCCCCCGACCCCTGTAAACAAAATAAAGGGGGTTGAGAGTCTGGCTCTGCAAGACCTGAGTTTGATTCCCAGGAACCCATGTTCATAGCTGCTGCTAACTCCAGCTTCAGGGATCTGATGCCTGTGACCTCTGTGGGAACTGCAATAGACCCATATACATATATATATTACTAAAACCAGAATAAATCTTATAAAAAGATAATGGAAGCTGGAGAGATGGCTCAGTGTTTAAGAGCTCTGGCTGATCTTCCAGAGGACCCAGGTTCAATTCCCAGCACCCACATGGCAGAGCACAACTGTCTAACTTCTGCTCCAGGGAATCTGCCACCCTCACCCAGACATACATACAGGCAAAACACCAATGTATATGAAAATACAAATAAATAAATTATTAAAAACAACAAACACACATCAATAATAAAAAGATAGTGGAGACTGAGAAAGATGTTTAACGCACACACACACACACACACACAAACACACACACACACACCACCACCACCGCCAAAATACCTTTCTGCTGGCTTTGTGGTCACAGACACAGTTAGGCAATGATTTCAATGTCCGCTGTGCACTTGAACCCTTCAGACATCACTGCTAACCCAGGAGTAATTGCTGATAAGCCCGAGTGTGAATTACCTCTCACGTAGAGAGGTAACTGGCGGTGTTTAATAACAACGGATAATCTTAATTAGTGACCCGATAACTGTAATTAGTTGCATCATATCCGGAGGCCCTCTCTGGGATCTTGGGAGGGAGTAGCCAGTGCTTGGCAGCCTTGAGGCACGCGAGGATGGAAAGCTAGGAGCCTAGCTTCGCCTCCTCCTTGTTGGGGGGCTGGGGAGTTGGGGGGCTTGGGTGAACTTCAGTTCTGTCGCTAGGAAATGGGACTGTATCTATCAAAGGCTGGGTCGTGAGAATATTGAAACCTTTCTTTGAGCAAGCCCCAGCCCCTCTACCTGAGGCTGCTCAGCGTCCATGCTGCCAGGCTGCACCCAACCCCTGTGGATGGAGGACAGCCACAAGGAGCCTAGTGTCCGCATGGAGACACATCACGGGTCTCAGTTTCCTTAAGGACAGGCCCTGGCACCTTTTGGCCTTTGCAGGGAACTCCAGATCATGCTGGGGGAATTTAAAGGAGCCTGGTGTCTTCAGAATCTTACCCAGGGCTGCAGAGGAGAGGCGCAGTGGTGTGTAGGGGCTCCCGGTGCCAGATCGGGAAGGCGGAGGTGTGTGTGTCCCTTGTGTCGTCAGGAGTCCTTCCACACCCTAGCCTCAGTTTCCCTGAGAGGGAGGAGGATGGGTGGGGGAGAGCCGAGCCCCGCCCCCTCCAGGATCACTGTTGGGGGAGCTGGGAGGGGGAGCTGCGTGCAAGCC
>NW_021620793.1:1306424-1306721 GCF_004785775.1 Grammomys surdaster | reverse complement strand
AGTGGGGCGCGGGGCTCGGCCCGGCCACCGGCGCCCGCGGCGGGAGCGGGAGGCGCGGTGGCGCGGTGGCGCGGAGCCTTTGTGAGCAGCGGGGACGGTGAGTGCGCGGCGCCCAGGCCCGGGATCCCGGGCTCCGGCGGCCGCTTTGTGTGTCCGGGTCTCCCAGGTCCCCAGCCCTGTGTGCGCGGGAGAGGTCGTGTCCTTCTGTGCCCCTTGAGCGTCCCTCTGTCTGAGTCCTGACTGGCCTTTGTCTCTCTCTCTCTCTCTCTCTCTCTCTCTCTCTCTCTCTCTCTCTCT
>NW_021620793.1:1285510-1306414 GCF_004785775.1 Grammomys surdaster | reverse complement strand
TCTCTCTCTCTCTCTCTCTCTCTCTCTCTCTCTCTCTCTCTCTCTCTCTCTCTCTCTCTATTCTGGACAACCCCCCCCCCCCCCCAGCTCTGTGTCATACTTTCCCCAGCCCTCCAATGTGATTCGATGTTGTGGGGTTTCCCCCCACCCCGATTGCATGAAGTCAGGTAACACAGGGTGGCTTCTGTTTTGAGTCAGCCTCTCCCATCTTGAGTCCTTGCCCAAAGGCGGGACAGCCAGGCCTCCCGTAGGAGTGGGGTGTGGGAGGGGTCAGTGGCAGGGCATGGGCCCTGGGCCCTGGGTGAGAAGTATAAGCCCTGGGAAGACAGGTATGAGTCCGGTGGGTTCTCTAGATGGTGGCGATCAGCTTCCAGGGGGGTGGTTGTGAGAGGGAGCCAGGTGGGGGAGGGGCTGGATCTCCCTGTGTTCTTGAGAGTGAGAGTCATTTGGACACAAGAGCCCGAAGACCCCCATCTCAGCCCAAAGCGGGGAGTTGGAAATGGGTGAGTGATCTCATTTCTGAGGGGCTTCGGATCTCAGTGTTTGCTTCAAAGGCCTTCGAGTCCCCATGGAGAAACCCCTGCCCAGCCCGCCCCAGGTCCCATCTGTTCTCTTTGGCTGTGTGGGAGAGAGCAGGTTGTGCAGGCTCATTAGTACATACCGCCCTGCCCTGCAGCCCTATGGGTTTAGCTATGAGCTGAAACCGCCCATCTATCCACCTGTCCACCCGCCATGGACTTCCACAGAGGAGAGAAGAGGGCCCTGCCTGAAGACCTCAGGCAAAGCTCAGGACCCCTTGTCTTTTATCAGGCTGCAAGGTGCTCCTGCATCCCAGCTGTCTGCCTGAGGCTGGTATCCTCCCTTTCATTGTAAGCCTCGGTTCCCACCCTTGTCTCATCCTCAAACAGGTTCCATCCCTCACCTCTTCCAGTTCTCCTTTCGGGGTACCTCCTCTCCAGCAAGCCAGGCAGGTTTTCCCGTCCTCCTGGGATTCTCGCCCCAGTAGAGAGGCTCCTTTACACCTGGAAGGCTTTGGATGCAGTGGCTATGTCTGTTTTTGGTCACCAGCCCCCAACACTGCCTGGGACGTAGCAGAGGCTCAATTAATAGATGCCGGAAACTGGTGGTTCTTACGTTTTGCTTTTTTAAGTTTTAACTTTAGGAGGCTCAGTGGTAGAACACTTGTCTGGCATGTGCAAGGCCCTGGGCCCCATCTCTTGTTCTACAACCAAACAACCAACAAACAGGGGAAAGCTGCTGGGCTCCTCGGGTACCTGGGCACCAGGTGATGGGAAGAGGAAGGATCTCTGCACATAGGCTCTGCCAGTTGAAGCACTGGGTGAGAAGCTCCGAGCCCCGTGAGCTTCCTCAGGAAGAAGGTACAGAGTGGAAGGATTACACTCTTCTTAGATCAACTTGAAAAGACCAAGAGGGTGGTTATATAGACTGCTAATAACAGTGTAGGTTTATATTGTAGTTCACAGCCAGCCACTGTCTCTTGTTTGACAACAATCCCGGTAATTAGACAGGGAAGACAATCTGTTGAACAGCTGAGGAGGCTGAACAGCCTCAGGGAAGTGGCCGCCTGAGGCTAAGTTAGTGGAGGAGCCGGGGACTCAGCTAGGACTTCCCACTCCATCCTCCTGGCCTTTGCAAGCTGGTCTGCGACACCTCTGTGTTCTCTCCCTGTCCCACTCTGGCCAACTAGTCACTGTCTGGTCCCGGAGAGGTCCAGAGTCCCTGCAGATTCAAACTTATAAGCAATGAGTGTTCTAGGGTTCTCTTGCCATCTCCCTAGACTCCCACAGACCCAGCTTCTTGTCTGGTGTCCCCAGAGAATGTCCTAGTCTTTGCCTTGGTGCAGGTTAGCAGGTCCACTTTCTGTCAGGACCCTGGATCACGTGTGTTCCCAGGAGTCGTCTGTCCTTATGGGTTTGTGTGGCACTCTGGGTGGTGTGCTGGAGTTAGCGTGTTTTGATGCGTGAGAGCCCGTGGCTGAGTTTTAGGAGCTGACTGTTAAACAACCATTTTTCTATCAAGCTGGGGTGGTGGGAGGCTCAGTGTGTAAAGGACTTGCTGCCCCGATCTAAGGATCTGAGTTTGAATCCTCAGAACCCATGTGGGAGGTGGAGGGAGACAGGTAAGTTTTAGAGGCCAGTTAGCCTGGTATATGCTGCCACGAACAGTAGACTCTGTCTTAAACAAAATGTAAGATGAGGACCACACCTGAAGTCATCCTCCGACCTCCACATATGCTGTGGCATGTGCGTACCTGCTTTCACATGTATGATCACACATGTATCATACATACACACAGAAACACACACATACAATGATTAAAAAATTGTGAATTAGGGCCAGGTGTGTGGTGATGCATGCCTTAATCCCAACACTTGCAAGACAGAGGCAGGTGGACCTCTGGGAGTCTGAGGCCAGCCTTGTCTATGAGGTGAGTTCAGGCCAGTGAGACCCGTCTCAGAAGAGAAGGGGAGAGGGATGGCGAGAAGGGACTTGCTTTATTGATCAGGTACAGAGGCAATGACCCAGCATTGAGAAGCAGTGTAAGATGTCCAAGTGACAAGCCAGAGAGCTCACGGTGACGTTCAGGGCATCTGTGTGGCCAAAGCTGCTAGAAGGTGGCTTAGACACTGGTGACCACATCCCACCTGCAGAGATTCTGGGACCACGTGAGAGAGAGGAGTTGACTTGCTTTTGGATGGTTTGTGACCTCTGGTTGGGATTCAGGAATGACAGCTAACTGAGTCTGGGCCAGGTCCTGGACGTAGCTGCTGGGGTCGGCTTGTGCCATACGCAGAATGCTTTGCTGAGTTCCAGAGAGTTTCCAACTGGTCCTTCAACACAGTCACCATCAGGACACGGACACTATGGCTGACTGGTGGAGCAATGCGCAGAGCACAGCACAGAGAAAGAATGGCCGCGGAACGCTCTCTACAAAGGTTCAGTAGAGAAGCAACTGGGCTTCAGTGTGGCTCTGGCATCAGGTGAACCAGGGGTCTCCAGGTCTGTGACAGAGCATGGACTTAGCAGACCTCCCTCAGGTCTAGGATGTTTTGGGGGTTTCCTGGGCGTCCATGAAGAAAGCTTGTCAGGTCTTCTGGATTTGCCTAGTTCTTTGAGCATCCACCCACGGGGAGCCTAAGACGATCCCCTCTTCCTCAGTGCTTCTCAGTCAAAGTTCATCCCAGAAGCCCCTTGCTTGGTGTACATCCTGAATCCCAGACACTGTAGGAGACAGCTACCTCTTCCTCCCCCTCCCTTTACCCCTTCCCCTTCCTCCTTCCTCTTCCCCTTCTTCTTCCTTCCTCCTCCCCTTCCTCCTTCCTCCCCTTCCTCCTCCTCTTCCTCTCCTTCCTCTTCCCCCTCCTTTCCCCCCCCCTCCCCTTCTTCCTCCTTCTCACACTCCTCTCTCTTCATTGTCTGAAATGGGTGGAGGGAGGGAGCTGTCAGAAGCCACTTTTATTCAATTTCCATAAGAAAACAATGATTAAATCAAGTAGGGAAATAACAGCCTTAGAAAAGAGGAGGGAATATCTCCAACTGGATCCCTCCCAGACCCCACCAAGCAGCTTGTCACGCAAGTGTTCATTATATTGTTTTATTATTTTGTTTTCTTGAGACAGGGTCTTGCTGTGTAGACTTGGCTGGCCCGGCTGCTCTGTAGACTGGGCTGGCTGGGAACCTGCAGAACTCTTCCTGTCTCTGCCTCCTGAGTGCTAGGATAAAAGATCTTTCTTTGTCCCCAGGCCTAACCATTTTTTAAAACATTCATTTCATTTTGTGTGTGAGTGTTTGCTTGCATGTGTGTGTACCACGTGTGAGTGCGGAGGTCAGGGGAGGGTGTGGGATCCCCTAGAACTGGAGAGTGACAGATGGTCGTGAGCTGCCACGTGGGTATTAGAAACCAGACCCAGGGCTTCTGCAAGAGCAGCCAGGGCTCTTAACCACTGAGCCATCTCTCCCAACCCTTTATTTTACTTTTAATGACACATGTATTTCATGGCCATTAAAAAAAAAAAAACTCAGAAGAAGCCAAAGATAGCTCTTCATGTACCAGCTCTAGACATCCTCTGGACAGGGTGGTGTGTCTCACCCTCATGAAGCCACTCGCTTGCCCCCTTGGCCTAGGCTCTGTAGAACCCACAATGCACCAGGTCTGTGCTGGCTCTGGAGGGGAGGGGTCCGCTGCCCTACGCTGGAGTAATTCCCTTGCCTGACTTGGTTTCCTCTTCTGTAAAGTGGAGATCGAGCTAGCACTGACCGCTCAGGGGGTGGGGAACCTAACACAAGCACAGGTGCCTGTGCCCCAGTAGAGTAGAGGTTTAGGGTAATTGTTATGGGAGTGAAAATCAGTGTTCTGCACTTTCAGCGTGGGTCTGCCTGAGGCCGGAGAATTACACTGTCAAAGGCAGGTTAATAGAAGAGAAGGCATGCATGCTTTATCTGTGAACTTTTTATTGTATTCATCTATTATCTATCTATCTCTCTGTCATCTATCTGTCTATTGTCTATCAATCATCTAACCCGTGTGTGCACGTACACATGTGTGCATGTGTGTGTGTGTGCGCGTGTGTGTACTGAGTTGAACTTGTAAAAGTCAGAGGACAACTTGCAGGAGTCAGTTGTCTCCTACCTCGTGGTCCTTGGTAATTGAATTCGTGTCCTCAAGCTTGATACAGGCTCTCATACACGCTGAGCCGTCTTGCTGGCCCCACATAGTATTTGATATTAATTTTTTTTGGAAACAGGTCTTACTCTATGGTCCAGGTTGACCTGAAACTCATTCCATAGCTCAGGCTGTGCCTGAACTCACAGGAATCTTACTGTCCTAGCCTTCTGAATGCTAGGTTGAACCCAGACTTTAGTCTAACTTAAATTTTGGAGACAGGGTCTTCTGTAGCCCATGTTGGTCTAGAACTGAACTCACTAGCCTAGAGTGACCTTGAACTTCTGATCCTGTAGCGTCCCTAGTGCTGGGATGTCAGGTGTGTGTCATCATGCCTGCTTTATGCAGTGGATTTGAAGTGACCAGACAGGGGAGAAGGCCGTCAGTCCTGGGAAAGGACTAGGAAGTGACAGGGAAGTGAGGGTACGTCAGCTTCTTTCCCATAGTTGTGATGACGCTTCTGAGGAGGGAAAGTGTGTACTTAAGCTCACAGTTTGAAGGTGCACAGTCCATCATGGGGGTGGGGCCCGCAGAAGGAAGGCTTGAAGCAAGAGCCAGAGGCAGCTGGTTACATTGTATCCACAGTCAGGAAGGGGGGGGGGGCACTGGGGGATGGGGGGAATGCTGCTGCTGCTGCCTGATCTCAATTTTATCCTTTTTCATGCTGTCTAGAACCTAAACCCCTGAAATGGTGTCCCCCACAATCAGGGGGTGTCCTCTCTCCTCAGTCAGCCTCTCTGGAAACACCCTCGCAGGGGGACCAGAAACATGGCCCCTAGGGTTTTCTACAGTCTGTTCAGTTGAGCATCAAGATCGCCTGTCACCAATGGTCAGTAGGCCTCTAATACAGATAACAGTCCTCTGCTTCCTGTTTAAGGGAGAGAGATTTATGTCCCTGTCGCAAAGGGAAATGTAGGCCCTGCTTTTAGACAGAAGGGAGCAGGCAGGGAACATTCCTGTTCCTCCTGCTTGCATAGGGCCTTCAACTCAAAAGAATTCTTACACCAGAATGACATATTTTGAGGTAACATCCTTTTTACTTATGCTTTACATGAATTTATTAATTTATTTTGTGTGTGTGTGTCTGTGTGTGTGTGTATGTGTGTGCATGTATATGTGTGTGTGTGTATGTGTATATGTGTGTGTATGTGTATATGTGTGTGTGTGTGTGTGTGTGTGTGTGTGTGTGTAGTGATGCTTTGTGGAGGTCAGAGACAAACTTGTGGTAGTCAGGTCTTTTCTTCTACTACTTGGGTCCTGGGGATTGAACTCAGGGTGTCAGGCTTGGTGACAAGTACATACTAAGCTATGATGATGGGCTTGTGGCAGATGACATCGTGATGGTGGGAGTGTTTTTGAGAGAGGAAAGAAACTGGGAGAAACTGAGGTCTCACAGTCCCTTCCCAGGACAGGCTGTCAACAACCTCAGGATATCCGCTAGATCTCACCTCCCAACCTTTGTGATCTGTTTAGAAGTAGCCTGTCTGCAGATAATTTATCTGAGATCCTTTCACTGAGTGGCCACTACTTGGAGGCATTTGCCTTGGTCTCCAGGGCTGAGGGCCAGACACAGCGTAGGGAGGCCGTAGTTTCCAAGCCAGTGGAGGGGATGAATGGGTGGAGACAGAGCAGGGGTTCAGGAAGGTTTGGGGCATATTAGGAACACATACTCTGTGCTCCACCTGCCTCAGTCCTCCTGAGTTGCCAGAGTCACTTGAAGATTTTAGCAATCTGCTGGGCGAGGCTGTAGGCTCCAGTGCCATAGGGAACCAGGGTATCGGTTCAGGCTGTGCCAGGAGCTTGGATAAGCATGAGATCAGGGTTATGTCGCTGAGATAGAATCAGCTAGAGTTGCAAACTGGGACTGTATGCAGAGGGTGGGTGGAGGGGAGGAAGGAATCGGGTGACTTCTAGATTATTCTTTTTTGTATACATGGTTGGTGGCAGTGTTGGTAAATGAGCCAGTTTGTGGGGAGTTGGGGGATGGCTTAGGATCGGAACAGGATTTAATTCAGGACGAGGTCACATTTAGAGGTCACACTTAGTTGGAAGTGGTATTGACACCTGTGGAGAGTAAAGACTTCACGGCAACATCTGGTCAGGTGGAGGCAGTGGGGGTTGCGCAGGGGCCACCAAAGAGTCCAGGAGCCTGGTTGTGAGGAACCTGCAATTCTAGGGTGTGGGGCTGAGCTCAGTACTCTGGGAAGGTCAGCCCTAAGTCAGAGGTGCAAACATTATTCTGGCTGTGTAGCAGGGAGAGGCTCTCACAACGCCCAGCTGTGTGAAGGGAGGGAGGGTGACTCTCCGGCAGGCCAAGCTACTGTGTCCGCAACCTCAGTGACCTCCTTTGGTCTTGCCAAGAGGATGCCAGAAGTGTACAGTGGTTTTCATCTGTCTGATACCTGTTTAGTGAGTGCCTTCTGGATACCGGCACAGGTGGAGAACAGAGATTCACAGCTGAGGAGGACAGGGACACCTTCTGTCTGTGGGGGAGGCAGATAGGTCTCCACCGGACATGGGGAAAGGGAAGACACTGCCCCGAGAAGCAGGCAAGTGGCTGAGTTAGCCCAGATGAAGGAGTAGGAAAGCAAGCGACTGCTGCTGGAGGGCTCTGAACCTCTCACGGGAATCCTCTGACTCACCTGGAAGGTCTTTGGGGCCGTTCGAGTGTTTGGGTCAGAATTTTTGTCCTGATGGCCTATGGGTGGGGAGTAGCGGGAGACACAGGAAGCCCTCTGAAGCTGGTACAAGCCCCCATGACGAACTCAGTGTGTCGGAACCTTGCTTGCTTCCTCATGTTCCCTGCTCAGTTCTTTTTTTATGAAGGAGGATTTCAGAGACTTGAGAGGTTTAGCAACCGGCCCAAGGTCACAGAGCATAAGATGAAACAGATGCCTTCTCTGGGATAGAAGCAGGAGGCTGAGTAACCTCAGGGAGGGGCTCACAGGACAGATCTCTGTGGCCTTGAACTTTGTCTTTGTAGTCTCAGGGGCCTCTGGAGATGGGGAGCAGGGTGAGTTCCTTCCCGGAGCCACTTACTTGATCAGATTGAAAGCTTTCTGGGCGTCCGTTTCTTGGAGTGTCCGGGAATACCACATGGGTCAGGTCCAGGATTCAATTAACCCAGGTCATTCAAGGCCACTGAGGGAGGTGGCCCACTGGGGAGTTGTGTTTCAGAGACGGCAGGCTCACACCTCATGTGGAGGTCTACAGGAGATGTCAGGCAGGTTTTAGGGCCCCGCCCACTCTGAGTACAGCCTCTGTGGGCAAGCCGTCCAGCCTCCTAGAGCCCCAAAGTAGGATGACATGAACTTGGCCTACAGGACTGGAGTCCTAACCATGGGCACCAAGGCTCATCTGGTTTTGTTGTTTTGTACGTAAGGCGCAGTCTTATTTATTTCTGTTGTACAGATGAGGCAGCCAAGGGCTAGCACTTAGCCCAAAGTCGCACTGTGAGTACAAGTCAGGGTGTGAGCATTGTCCCGTGTGACTCTGGAGCCCTCTCTTGAAATCCTGAGGGTCCCTGTCAGCCTCAGTTTATCTGGGCGTGTTGTCTCCTGCTGGCATGCCACCAAAGTAGGATCTTGATGGGTGGGGCTTTTGCCCACTTAGGGACATTCAGTCTCTTTGTCTTCACTGGCTCATCAGGCTCTGGTACTGAGGACTTTCAGAGCCTCTAAGGCAAGCATTATTCTGCCGTGGTTTCCCCGTTGCTCTTGACCTCTGAATGCCTCCATCCCCCAAATGAGAAGTAGCCTGTCACATAGATGCTGTTTATGACTCTTCAGGACTGTTGACACCTATTGCCAGTGGAGTTTGGGGACATCCCTGTGAGCTGTGACAACTTGCCATCCACACACTCTCCTTCCCAGCCCTTTGTTTCTGCACCACGATTGTCAGATATCACTTCCCTGAATGTGGGTCATGTGACTGCACCCTGGCTGGGATGGCCAGGGCAACCTGGCTCATGGTGGGGCAGACATTTGAGCAAGGAGGGAGAACGTGGGAGGGAGGACTCACTCAGAGATTCCTAGAAGGTTTGGATGTTGCACCAAGGATTTTCTCTAAGCGGGTCAAGTGTCTGCAAAGGTGGCAGATGTAAACAGACGGTCCAGAGTCCTGGAGAACCCATGAGCCAGAATTCTGATCTTAGTCTGTGTCGGATGGGGCCCTGGGCAGTTTGCTAAGAATGCCCACCTCTGAACCTCTTAGGGAAGAGTTGAGGGCATTTAGAATGTGATTTTTTTTGGGGGGGGGTTTACTGGGGTTGGAACCCAGGTTCTGCTTTCATTCCCACACTGGTGCACTCTAGGAAAATGCTCTACCACACAGCTTCAGCCCCAGGCCAGAATCTGTATGTGGATTCTCATCTTCAGTAGGTCTGAAGGTTGCAGTCTAGGGACTGGCTTGGAAAAGGTTGCGAGACTCTTAGAGCTGGAAATGTTTGACAGAGTGGCTGCCATGTGAGGGGGAGCCCTTTGATGTCCCACTCTGAGCTGCCCTTGCCTACAGCAGCGCTTCCCCCCCCCCCCCCCCCGCAGCCTCCTGAGGCTCCTTGTACCTGGTGTACGGTACTGCACTGGAGGTCTCTGGATGGGAAAGCAGATGCTTGACTTGCATCTGTAGAGATACCCGGCGAGCAGACCTGGCTGGGCTTGTGTTTACAAAGCTCCTGGGTCTTTGGATTATTTGTTTGTCTTTCATTCAGGAAACATTTGTTGAGACCTATGAAGGATGGCCCCGAGAACACGACTGTCTCCCTCATAGCCTGCAGTGTTGGTGATAGACACGGGTGGTCACAGAGGAGGCCTAAGCCTGCTGGGGAAACAGTGTCTGCAAAGTGTCTGAGTCAGACTGAAAACTTGGGACGCAGCAGGGATTCCTGGGGATCTGAGCTCTAGTGCGTGACAGGCTGGAGTAGAGCTGCAAATCACTTCTGATGAGTTCCTGTCATTTCTTCATTCATTTGTTCCTCTATCTTTCCGACTATTCACCTGTCCTGGTACCTATGCATCTGATTACTTATCCATCTATCCATCCATCATCCATCCATGCATCCATCCATCCATGCATCCATCCATCCATCCATGCATCCATCCATGCATCCATGCATCCATCCATCCATCCATCTGTCCATCCATCCATCCATCTGTCCATCCATCCATCTGTCCATCCATCCATCTGTCCATCCATCCATCTATCCTTTCATCCGTCCGTCCGTCCGTCCGTCTGTCCGTCCGTCCGTCTGTCTGTCCGTCCATCTCTCCACATATCCATCTGTCCTCCAATCCACACATCTCACCTACCCACTCATCTACCCATCCTCCATCCTCCTATCCACCCAGCTCTGCCCCCCCGACCCCGTGTGTGCTGGGGACCCTCTGGGACCTCGACAGACTGAGTGGAAGCATAATCACTTCCCTCTGGGGGTCAGAAAACAAAGTAAATGGCTGTGGCTCTGAATTGCAGGTGCTCAGAAGGGCATGTGTCTGGTTAGCCTGTGGTCATCATGGCAAGCTTTTAGCCTGGGCTGAGGCTTGAGAGAGGCGGTGGGAGGGTCCCAGGCAGACGAGATGGGGAACAGACTTGCATTAGAGGGAGGGTCTTGCCCTTGGGGGCTGGGCAGGTGGGCACCTCTTTCATTCCCAAGCTTAAGCTACGTTTGTCTCCGCCTTCCCACAAGGCTTGGTCCATTGGAGATGCCAACAAGCAGTGGGGGCAACAGATGGGTGAGAACAGGGTCTCTGGGCCACACCCAGGAGCTAGGCTCTGTGGGGCTGTCGGCTGTGTGGAGGCAGGGAATGTTACAAATGCTGTCCTGGCTGCACAGACAAAACTGAGGGGTCCGAGCTCTCTCTCCTCCTCCTCGGTCCTTCCTTGGTTTGCTCATGCCCCAGGCACAGTGAGGGGTGTGGAAGGAGTGAGGTCACGGAGGTCACGGAGAGATGATGCCTGAGACCCTGAGCCTCTTCGGTTCCTTCTGCCATGTGTGTCATGGGCTAAGTGTCTCAGCCTCTCTCAGTCTGTTTCTCTATTTTGGGTAATAGCAACTGTTGCAGGGACTAAGAGAGTCACATCAATGGCCCGAGAATAGTTAGCATGCTGTGACAGTCCAGGGGAAGTGGTCTTTGCAGGCAGTCTGGCCTCTGTGACTGGTATTAACAGTTTCCACGAGGGAAGACTAGATTCAAACCCCACCCATACCTCAGACTGACACTAAGACCTGAGCAAGCTGGCTCAGTGCTCTGAGCTCAGGCTGCCCATCGGTCTGGGGAGAGACAACTCGAGAGGCCAGGAGCCTCAGCGTCTGACTCATTTGCTTTGTGGTTTCTCCCTGAGGCAGGAAAACTCAGGTCCAAACAGGCAAAGTGAACTTTGGTTTTGGCAAGGGTCACGGAGTCACACACTGGCCTTAGAGACTGTGGTCAGCTGTGGGCTCGATAGGGACATGTACTCATGGCCCCCGTGTACTTTGGAAATGGGCTCTTGTGTGTCACGTGTCCGAGGTCTTCACAGCTGGGTGCTCTGGCTGGGGCGCTGGCCTGGCCATTTCATCTTCCAGGGGCTCACGCGCTATCCTCTCTCCTTCGCTTCCTGCTTGGCCCATACTCTTAGGTTGGGTGGGGCATGTCTGATGCTCTGCAAGATCTGGGTCACCACAGGTAAATATTAACCCATATATCTGGCTTCCATCACAAACTTGTCTGGACTGGCTTTGGGGGAATTGGCCATTGCAGGCTGGCCAGGGAGGGAAGGGCACTCATCCTGTACTAGGGAATGGGTTTTTGGTTCTAACCTTGTCCAGGACTGCAGCAAGAGGGCAGGAGGCTAGCTCAGGGTCACATAGTAGTGGGGGTGGTGCTATGGTCCTGATTACTCTGCAAAATCCTGCTTGTCTCACTGGGACCTGGAGCATCCTTGCTGTCTGGGCTATCCCAGGATGCTGTGAATGTGAGCGGTGCCTGAAGTTTGCCTTCTGCCATACTGATGTGAGGTGGTGCCAGGTCAGCTCGGAACCATGGGAACACTATGGCTTTCCTGAGTCTGGGTTGGGACCTGGGAGTGACCCCCTGCCCCTCGCCACTAGCCAGCCAGGCATCCCTGGAAGGTCACTCATTGGATACTGCAGGAACCCAGATCTTGAGTCCTATTTATGAGAGGACATGTGGACAGAGCCAGCATGTAGCTAGGGTCTCTAGTACCTGGGTCTAGTCTCTGAGTTTTTCATGTGTGTTTGTCACATTCAGTGTGAGGGGATACTTTGAGAGGTAGGAGCAGAGCCCCATGTCCAAGATGATGTGAGGACCGAGTGATGGGTGTTCATAAGAGCAGGCGCTTGTGTGTGTGTGTGTCTGCATGTGTGTGTGTGTGTGTGTTCAGCTTTACCTGGGTTCTCAGTGGTCACTCCTTATGGTTGAAAGCCGCCCTGGGCCTGAGATACATAAGTCTAGTCCCCCATGGTATTGGCTGTTGTAGACAGGACAGATAGGGGCCAGTCCACTAAAGGGCCTTGAAGGTGGAACAAACTGGGCTCAGGAGGGAAATGCTGGCTTGGCCTGTACCTGCTCACAGTCTTGCAGTCAGAGGCGGCCCAGTAGCCCTATTCAGGAAGTCCTCACTCCCATCTCAGAAGGGACATGCCAGAACTCCAAGAACACCAATATCATCCCATAGCTGCTGGGCATTGGTGGCCAAGGCACATGAGGCCCAACTGGTCCCAAAGTGGCTTGGGGTGGGTTGGGTTCCTGGCTTTCTGCCATGACCTGGAGCCAGCTCTGCATGGAATATTCTCAGGCACATGAGTCACAGGGCTAGCCTTCCTCTGCAGACTGGTCTTCATTTCTCTTTCTGCAAGTTTCCCCCTAATATGGTCTCTTGAAGGTTTCCACTTTCCCCTGCTGGGTGCCTTGTCCTAAAAGCCTGGCAGGAGGCGTCCCCTGGAAGACGCTGCCTGCCTATGTATGGGTCTATGGAGGACTGTCCCGGGGCAGCCAGGTGGAGGCGGTGGAGTCATGTGGCTCAGGGCAGGGCTTTGAAGGCAAGCATCCTGAGCCCTGGCTTGTCCAGGGAGGATGCTGCAGGCCAGCATCCCAGGGGCCATGCTTCCCCTGGAATAGCCAGCATCTGTGAGGAGTCTGCTGCGTTAATGACAGGGCCAGGGCCACCTGGGCAACACCCTCTGTGGTTGGGTTGGGTACAGGGAAGGGAGGCAGTCAGATACACAGGGAGAGATGAGAGGGCTGAATCTGCTTTGCCAGGGAGATGGCAGACCTGGAGAAGGAAAGCCAGCTGCGAGCAGGAAGTACTCTGTGCAGGAGTGGTAATCCTTATTCCTAGGAGCTCCAGAGGATGAAGTGGAGCGACTGGGGTGGGAGAGAGACACCCACCCCTCTCCCAGGGATTGTGAGCTTCCTGGCAAAGGAGTGATTTCAGTGTGTATGGTGGTACGGGGAGTCACTTTGGGGACCTACATGCACCAGGCACAGGACTAGGCTCCGTAAACTCTCTTGGGCCAGGGCCCTATCCTCTCCCCCGCCCCCACAGTTATTCTCTCCCCAGTGACCGCACAGAGGCTTCACTGTGGGGCCTAATGACTGTGGGCTGAGGGAGTGAAGTGTTGATAAATCCAGTAAACTGAGACTTGGGGAAGCTGAACCCAACAGCGCTTCAGACAGTGGTTCTCAACCTTCCGAGTGCGGTGACCCTTTAATACGGTTCCTCACGCTGTGGCGATTTTTAATTATAAGATTATTTTTGTTGCTACCTCATGACTGTCATTTTGCTACTGTTATGAATCAGAATGTAACTATCTGATAATGCGGGGTGGTCTTAGGCGAGCCCTGTGAAAGGGTGTTCGACCCATGGGAGGGGTGGGGTCACAATACCCCAAGAACAACAGCCCTAGGAAGATATACTGGGTGTAGCACTTACTCTACCCAATTCTTCATTCTGTGCTTCAACCCACTCTGCCAGGCTCCTTAAGGGAGGATTCCCTGTACTGGCAGGCTGCGGGCCTCTTAAGGCTGGCCGAGAGTTTGTGTCATTAGCCTACTCTGACTCTGGGATCCTGACACATCTCAGGTGTCCCTCAGCCAAGCCAGGGCAGGGCAGGTCACACTGCAGGCCAGCACTGTGGGGTCTGTTACCTCTTGTGGATCAGCTGTCACTTTGCCCAGGCAGTGGCAGATCCACCTGGCTGAACCCCTGGTGTCCTCAGAAGTCCATGTGTCCAGTCCCTCACCAGAATTCCATCAAGACGTCTGTGTTTGCATAGAGCTGTTTCCAGGAGCCCAGGGCTGGGACCCTGCGTCTATCAGCTTTCTGTTAATGTAGCGGATGAGTGCGCAGAGGCATCTTGGGATTGATTTTGGCACCTGCTTCTCAGTGACACTGGGCAACCCAAGGAACCGTGTTCTTGGTGCTGTGCTCTAGTAAGGGACCTGGACTCCAGGCAGTGTGCTCATCCCACGTGAGGAGCAGGGCGGTTGGGCGGAGTGGACGGAGCAAAGACAGTTCGAGGACACTGACTCCTGTGTCAGGCCACTGTTGTAGCGCAACCGTACTGCTACAACTGTACACCACGGCACCTCGGCTGGACAGGCATCCATGGGGAGGTCATCCTGTGCACCTGGTACTTAGAATCACCCCCTCCCTCACCCAGTTGCAACTTCAGTCCCCCCCTCCCCCGAGATCCAGCAGCTTACCCGGCACTGTAGCATGTGCTCACAATCTCGGGTGCTTGGAAGGCCGAGGCAGAAGGGTTGAGGCAGGATTGTTGTGAGTTTGAGCCCAGCTAGGACCACATAGCCAGAGCAAGTCTGAACCGCTCGACTCTCAAAATAAAAACTACTGCCTTGGATGTGCGGGGACCCTACAGATGTGTGAACTGAGGGGAAGGACACACTGGAACCCAGTAGTGACCCTCTCACCTCTGGGAGGAGCTAAGGAGCCTCCCCTTTCCCTTCTGTGCAGCCGCTCTGCAGGTGTCTGTGAGGTGAAGGAACCCTAAGAAGCCAGGACTGCTGTGTTAGCCTAGGTCCCATAGAACCGGCTGGAGCTCTGCCTGGTCTGCATGTCTTCTTGATGAATACAGTGGGCAGTCACCAGCTGTGACCTGGAGTATCACAGTGAGGGCCGCTGTGGACCAGACCCTGTAGGGAGGCCTGCTCAACACAGACCCTTCACTGTCCCAGGAAGGGCGATGAGGGGCTGGGGCAGGGGGAGAACTCTAGCCCGGGAACTGTGTGATTATTTATTCCTTGAATTAGCAGTAGTAAATACCTACTGTGTCCAGGCTTCCGCCAAGGCATTTTATAGGAATGGCTACTTTATTGATTTATCAATTTGTTTGCAGTGCCAGGGCCTCCTGTGGCTCATGTAATTGTGGTGAGGGCTCTCAGTGGAAGAGGAAGCCAGGATCAGATAAAGGAACTAGTGTGCTCCAGGGTCCTGCCCTGCTCACGGGGCCGCATGGAACACACACATATAGTGGCAGACGTCATTCTTCTTAAATGGTGGCCAGAGTGTTGACAGTGGCACACAAGGCATTCCAAGGACATGTGGTAGGACAGAGGTGGCTTCAGAGCAGGAGGGGCCCAGGGGTAGTGGCCTCCATTCTTCACTGTGAAAGCAGGACACAGGCAGGGTGGGCGGCAGTTTAGGGTTCTGTGATTTCAACATAGGGGGGAGGGAAGCTGGGGTGGGAGAGCAGGGAGCACCAACTGTGATGTGGGAGAGAGGAGGGAGCACCAACTGTGATGTGGGAGAGCAGGGAGCATCAACTGTGATGTGGGAGAGGGGAGGGAACACCAGTTGTAGGAGAGAGTGGGGAGCACCAATTGGGATGTGGGAGAGAGTGGGGAGCACCAACTGTGATATGGGAGAAAGTGGGGAGCACCAATTGGGATGTAGGAGAGCAGGGAGCACCAACTGTGATGTGGGAGAGGGGAAGGAACACCAGTTGGGATATGGGAGAGAGTGGGAAGCACCAACTTGGATTTGGGAGAGAGCAGGGAGCACCAACTGGGATGTGGAAGAGCGGGGAGCATCAGCTGGGATGTGGGCTGCGCCATGGTCTCTAGGAGTCTCTTGAGGAATGCCTCGGATAGCCATCTCTAGTCTGTTTTGTCAGTTGATTATGAAAGAGAGTAGGAGTTTGGGGAGGTTCCCTGCCTGGGCCAAGGTCATGGACCTGACTCTATTCAAGGATAGCGGGGTTCAGGACTCATCCTTGCCAGGGCTAAAAGCCTCTTCCTGTCCCTGACACCTCCATCCCAACCTCCCCTGACCCCTCCCATACCCCGGGTAGACCAACAGTATCTTAGAGTCAAGTGTAAGGGAGGCTGGTGACAGTGCTGGCCCGATCCTGGGGCGTCTTGCCAGCTCCTGTGGACTTTAGATATTGGGAGCAGACGGCCTTCCGGCTTAGCTGTGGACTTGCTCTGATAAACTTGACTTTGGTTGGCTCTGAGCCTCAGTTTCTTCTGTGGAATGGTGGTGCTGGACAGGGTCTGACTTGGGGCAGGGTCAGAGTGTATGAGCCTCCTCCACCTCTCTCCAGAAGCGCTGAGAGCACGCCAAGCTCTCCCGGAAGGACAGCGCTCCTGGAGCACTGAGAGTTTAGCCAGGGTTCTCCTGGGCTGGGTGGTCCCAGGCCCTCCGAGTGCCTTGGCCTTGACCGTCTGTTGATCTGGAGGCGGCGGACTCTGCTGCCCGCTTACCCTGCTATGGATGGGTGAGCCAAGCTGTTTTCCTGCTGAGCGCTCCCTGAGGTCAGAGTGGAAGAGTCCCTGACAGACTAGAGCCTGAAGCTGTAGACATCCAGATAGATTCTTGTGGCTTTCAGAGGGCCTTCCGCTCTCCAAGTCCAGCCTCGGTCTCTTCCCTGGAAAGCTGAGTGAGCGTCCCCTCTTGCCCGCCTGTTCCTGCTGCCCACAGAGCTGATGGCGGCCACCATGGCGTTCCAGGGTCCTGGCCTCCTCACTGGGGCACATGCTTCTGACTCATTCGAGGAAGAATGTGGTGTTTTGGGAGAAGTTTTTTAAAAATAGCCCAAGTCTTTCTCCACCCTGCCCCACCCCTTTCTCCTGATCAGTCCCTGGAGAGGGCCTTAGATCTCTTTCCACACTGGTTTTTGGGGGGCCTTGCCTCTTGCACAGCCCAGAGTGTGGTGAGGGTATCAAGCAGGTTCTCTCAGATGAAATGTGTGGGTACAGGCTGAGGAAGAGGAGGAAGTCCAGACTAAGGGTGGGTGTCCAGTGTCTGCCTTCTCCCTCAGGAAGCTTCCCCAAGTTAAGGAAGTCTCCCTCTCCCTCCTCCCTCCCTCCTTCCCTCCCTTCCTCCCTTCCTCCTGTCATCCCACTCTCCTTCCTCCCTTCGGTTGATGCAGAAAACCACAGCTCTCATCATAAAGAGAATAAGAGAGAGTTTATTTTGGAGCATTTTGAGCAACCATAGCCTGGGGACACAGATTTTAAGTTCCCACACAGTCTACGTCCCAATGTGGACGCAGTTTTATGAAGTTTTTGTAGTTTTACAGAACAAAAAAAAGTCCTAAATTGTGGCAAGTTTTAGACACATTGGTGGGCACATCAGAGGGCAGGTCCAGCATGGGGTCAGGGAGCTGCTCTTTGGGCCCAAGAGGCTCTCTGACAACATGCTTAGCGTTAGGATTGGTGAGAGGTAGTCACCTGCTAAGTTGTCACAAGATGTTAGTTCTAACCTAGGGGGCCAAGGAATGGCTTCTCTGGAGGGCCAGAGCTTAGCTCAAGGTTAGGTGATTTCTGGACTGGCAACATTCCAACCTCCACAGGACTGCATCAGCCAGTCAGCTCCTGCAGGATGAAGCCTTTCTGGAGTTTTCCTTCACCCCTCATTCACTAAGTCCCTCTAGCTTCTCCGAGAGCCAGGCTGTGCTCCTGGCGCTGTGGGTCGTGTAAACACCAGCCATTGTGCCTGCCTCTGTGGTGGTCACTGTCTAGGAAGGGGACAGGGATAGGGGCAGACACCTAAGGATGTGAGGATGTAGCTCACCTAACAAGCACAGAGCCCCAGGTTCAATCCCCAGGACCTCATAAACCACATGCGGGAGCCCACATCTGTAATCTCAGCACTTGAGAGGTAAAGGTAGGGGGATTAGAAGTTTAAGGTCAGGGCTGGTGAGATGGCTCAGCAGTTGAGAGCACTGACTGCTCTTCTGAAGGTCATGAGTTCAATTCCCAGCAATCACATGGTGGCTCACAACCATCTGTAATGAGATCTGATGGCCTTGTATGGGGTGTCTGAAGACAGCTATAGTGTACTTACATATAATAAATAAATAAGACACCTTTGGGCCGGAGTGAGCAGGGCCAGAGCGAGAGGGAGAAGGGAAGGGGGAGGGGAAAACCAACCGACCAAACAAAAAGTTTAAGGTCATTCTGGGCTATGTAACAAGGTTGAGGCCAGCCTGAGCAACACAAGACCGAATCTCAAAAAAGCTAACAAAGGGGCTGGAGAGCACTTAAGATTTTTTGCAGAGGGCCCAGATTCAGTTCCCAGCATGCACATTAGGTTTCTTACAACCTATAGCTCCAGTCCCAGGGGATCCAATGCCCTCCTCTGACCTCTGTGAGGAAGAAGAGGAGGAGGAGGGAGAGGAGGAGGAGGGGGAGGAGGAGGAGGGGGGGAGGAGGAGGAGGAGGAAGAGGAGGAGGAAGGAGAAGAGAAGGCCTAAAACCCACAGCAAGGCTGTCAGGAAGTACTGAATACTGTGAAGGAAGGCAGGGAGGCTGGGCTGCAGACAGTGTGAGGGCCTCACTGGGAGCCGCTGTGCGCAGGAGGTCACTCTCACAGGAGGAACTTGGAGCAGAGCCCTGACAGAAAGGGAGACAGCCGTGTGGATATACATAGGACGTTCTAGGCAGAGGGAGCTGCACGCGTGTGTATGAGGGAGCTCCACGGTGGCCATGACTTGAGTGCAGTGAGCTGTCAGGGAGAGAGGGGGGCGGAAGCAGGGAGGTCGTGAGGGCCTCATGGCAGAGATGAGGAAGGAGCTTGGGAAGGTTCCAAGCAGGGGATCAGTTTGGCTCCTGTGTTCACCACAGACGTGCAGGGAGGAGGGCTAGGAGACCCGTAAGGCTGTAATGATAGTCCAGGTTAGTGACGCTCACGGTTTGGACCCAGTGGTGAGACCCGCTCAGGCCCTGGACATGCCTAAACGAAAGACTGCAAGGCTGTGGATGGATAGGACAAGGTGGGGGTAGGAAGTGCCCCAGGCACTGCTGGGAGCAGGGCTGTTGTGAGTGGTCAAGTGAGCTGGCAAGGAGGAGCAGGTGGCCAGCTGTCGGGAGGGCTGGGACACCGTCTGGTGTAGACTCAGATCCATCCTCCAAAGGTGATGGAGTCAGGGTGCCGAGCAGACAGCAGGCTAGGGGAAGATGTGTAAGAGAAGGTCAGGCCAGGGCCGTTACTGTGGAGACAGCAGCGGGTGGGATGGGGAACCACAGAGTGGGTGAGGTCACTAGAGAAGAGGGCAGGGGGAGGCTGTCTGGTCTGAGGCAGAGCCTGGGATCTAGGTTTGAGGTGTGAATCAGGGGTGGAGGCAGGAAAGGTGGATGATGGCCGCAGAGGCGGAAGAGGGAGAGGCTGAGGAAGGGAGCCGCGGGTATGTGGAAAGAGTGGGCGATTCTTGTGTTGTATGGCCTCTGGTGACCTCAGGAGCCAGCTCATGGGTGATGAGCAGAGAGACCAGGAGAGCTGGAGACAGAGCCCAGCCTTGCTTCTTAGGAGCCTTTCATAGAGCTGTGTGGAGGTGGAGGAGATACAGGGCAAGGACATCCTTTTCTCCCTCCTCCTCCTCTTCTTCCTCCTTCTCCTTCCTCCTCCTCTTCCTCTTTCTCATCTTTTTCTTCCTCCTTCTCTTCCTCCTCCTCTTCTTCATTCCCTCCTTTCTTCCCTCTCTCTCTCCATCCCTCCAAGGGCAGGATCTCAGGCTTGAATTTCTGATATTCTTTCCTTTTCTTAGTTTTTTGAGACATAGTTTTTCTTTATAGCCCCGACTGTCCTGGAACTCACTCTGTAGGTCAGGCTGGCCTCAAACTCATAGAGATTAGCCTGCCTCTGTGTCTCAAA
This sequence comes from Grammomys surdaster, assembly GCF_004785775.1. Classification (NCBI taxonomy): domain Eukaryota; kingdom Metazoa; phylum Chordata; class Mammalia; order Rodentia; family Muridae; genus Grammomys; species Grammomys surdaster. Next base: position 1,286,619 of record NW_021620793.1, on the reverse strand, counting down.
TGCTAGATTAAAGGCATGTGTGACCACGGCCTTGTGGACTTCTGATTCTACCCTGTACTTTCCAGAGATCTGGACAGGCATGTGTCACCATGCCAGGTTTAATGTGGTGCTGAGAGTCGAATCCAGGGCTTTGCACTTACTTGGCAAGGCACCTGATTAGTTGAGTTATAGCTTCAGCCTTGTTTAAAGAGAGGGTCTGAGCTGCGTGGAGGTGGCGTACACCTTTGATCCCAGCACTCTGGAGACAGAGGCAGACAGACCTCTGAGTTATGTGGGTCAGCCTGGTCTACACAGTGAGTTCCAGGACAGCCAGGGCTACACAGAGAAACCCTGTCTCAAAAAACGAAACCAAATAAGACAAGACAAGATCTGATACATAGCTCTGACTGGCCTGTAACTTTCAAGGTAGACCAGTGTAGCTTCTAGTTTGTGGCGACCCAGCCTCCTAAGTGCTGGGTTACAGGCGTGAATCACCCTGCCTGGTACGCCTCTGTGTTTTTAAGGTGGGCAGTCACAGAGCCATAGAAATGAGCTAAGACGTGTGTTGCTGACGGCAGCATTGACGCAGAGACGGCTCTGCTCCAGGCCGCAGTCCTCTTTCTTCCACATCGAAAGTTTTACCTCACTCTGTTGTGCACACAGAAAACAGGTGAGGAGCAGCTGTCACACTCCGACCGTCAACATGCATTGTCACATGCAGGGAAGGCGGTGAAGGCAGGCCAGGCAGGTGCTCCTGCTGAAGAGGCCCTCAGGATCTCATTCATGTGTGTGTGTGTGTGTGTGTGTGTGTGTGTGATGTGTGTGGTACATGTGTTCTGTGTGTGATTGTGTGTGTGTATGTGTTATTCTCTGTGAGTATTGTATGTGTGTGGTGGTGTGTGTATTCTGTGTGGTGGTGTGTGTATTCTGTGTGTGTGTATTGTGTGTTGTGTGTGGTGTATATGTGTGGTGGTGTGTGTGTGTAGGTGTATGTGTATGGTGTGTATGTGGTGTGTGTGTGTATTTCATGTGTCTGGTGTGGTATGTATGGTGTATGTGTGTGGTGTGTGTGTTTCATGTGTCTGGTGTGGTATGTATGGTGTGTGTATGTGGTGTGTGTATGTTTCATG
>NW_021620793.1:1278097-1285500 GCF_004785775.1 Grammomys surdaster | reverse complement strand
TGGTGTGGTATGTATGGTGTGTGTATGTGGTGTGTGTATGTTTCATGTGTGTGGTGTGGTATGTATGGTGTGTGCGTGTGTGTTTCCAGGTAAGAGGACAGCGTTTGGGGCTTACTTCTCTCCTTCCACCATGTTGAGACAGGGTCTTTTCCTGATGTAGCTCCGCACACCCTAGGGAAACTGGTCCATTAGCGTCTGTGTGATTCTCCTGTCTCGGCCTCTGTGTTGCTGCAATCCATCGCGGGGTGTGGTGCTGCACTGAGCTGTGTTTACACGTGCCTTCCGAGGACTGACCTGAGGCTGTCAGGCCTGCAGGGCCAGCACTTTCACCTGCTGAACCTCAGCACATTCCCAACCTGAATTCTTAGCCTGCAGATGGCTCTGCATGATCCACGTGACCTGGAGAACCAGAGGTCACAGGGAGGGGCCCCAGAGAGGGCTGCCTTGTACTAGGTCAGTCCTGGGCCCTTGCTGCCCTGCTGGGTAGGTGCCATTGGACTCTGGTGGGAAGCTCTGTGGGTATGGAGGGAGGAAATGATGTCCAGCTTAGCGCCCACCTGAGTGTGTGCTGAGCCCGCAGCAGTGTGTCCCCTTAGCATGAGACTCCTTGGTGAGCTCTGGTCAGGTCCTAAGCCAAGTTCATTCCTCACCTACACCCTGGGAGCCTCAGGTCCTCAGCACGCATGCACACACTTCTCTCACGTGGAGTTAGCCTAGCTTGGATGCAGTGAGCTTCAAGGATGCTCACCCCAGAGCACTCCACACGGCATCTCCCATCTGCCCCGTCCAGGGTCCTGGAAGTCTGGACTGGGTCGTTCCTACAGTAGAGCCCGTACCTGCGCTGGGTGCCTGCCACCTGAGGACTGGTTCCTGGGTTCCTCTGGCATCGAGGCTAACAGGAAGTGGGCTTTGTGCTCATGAAAATGCTTATTGAGTGGTAACGGGGTCAGAGACTTGGGGTGCGAGGGAAGAGGGGTGAGATGAACCCCGTAGAGGTCAAGGCAAGTGAATTGGAGCCCTAGGGACATGGCCAACGTGACCTGGTCTCGATGTCGAGGGCACACATCGACTTTGAATGATTCTGACATTTGGGACTGGGTGTCGTGGGGCATGGGTCTGTGCATCTCCCACCATATCTACCGAGTCCCCTCAAGATGCCCTCCCCTGATCTCTTGACTCTATCCCGCCATCCTTCCTCTGCCCGTCTGGAGGCTGTAGAACCTCAAAGGCCATTGTTCCCATCTCAAGCTCCCGATGACACTGGCTCAGTCACTTCATTGAGCTACGACTCTCCTGCTTTCAGAAGTGAGGTGGCAGAACTCCCTCTTAGCCTGGCTTCTCCTCTCTGGGAAGTGGCTTCCTTTTCCAGGTAGAGAAGCTGACTTGGCCTGAGTGGTGGACAAGCCCTGGCCTCAGGCCCACCCATCTCTGCTCTCTGGGTCACAGCTTGGGATGCCACTGGGAGTCTGGAATCCCCAGAGAAGAGGGTGGAGCAGTACAGCTGTTGGGCTGGAGGACACTTACATGTGCACTCCAGCCTGGCTGGACCCTGGGGACAGCAGGGTTAATGTGTCTGCGACTGGGAGGGGGAGGAAGTCTGAGTCTGGTGGCAGCCAGCTTCTCCAGCCAGCAGCTTCTCCAAAGGGCTCTTGTTTCCAGGGCAACAGACCCCAGGGTCCCCTCTGGCTGGGCTGTGGGGTGGCTTCTTCCCACAGAGGCCCAGGGAGCGGTGCCCCTCACCCTTCCTTCATTGACCAGGGGCTGGCCTAGGAGATCGTTGGGGTGGGGCGGGCACCTACCCTGAGCTGGGACAAGGGATTCTTTGTTCCTAGGTTGCCTCCATTGACCAAGCCTCGCCCACCCCAGGGAAGAAAGACTCCCTCCCTGTTCCCTGTAAAGAAAGGAAGTTAAGAGACAAGGGCCTGAATGACCCGATGTCTGGGGGCTCAGTGTCGCATGGCCCAGAGGGGAGGAGCCAGGGCCTGCTGTCTCTCTGGTCCACTCTGCTGCCTGGAGGGAGCGCCCTCTACTCCCAGCATGTCCCTTCCTCCAGAGGCAGCAACTGAGGGACAGCCCTGCCCTCTCCTCCAGTGCCTCCAAGTTCAGTGGCCTTTAGACCTCAGGGACGTCCCTCACCCCTCTCAGGCAGTGGTTCTTCTGGGAAGGAAGAAGTTCAGTTGGCGACTGGCAACTGGAGACAGAGACATGGATTGACTTCATTTCTGCCCCTTTACTGGTCCTGAGCTGGAGGAGCCATCTGTGAAATAGAATCTCTGTTAGGGCATTTATGAAGAACTCAAGTGTCCCCAGTGCCATCTCTGCCCTCTTAGTGCTGAGGTCAGGACCACACAGCGATCACACACACACACACACACACACACACACACACACACACACACACAGACACACACACGCCTCTTGATTCCTCTCTGGCCATCTTCTTTGTGAGCCAGGTGGCCCTTGCTGCTGAGGAATTCCAAGGGCTGCTTTGTAAGGTAGCCATGGTGCCCTCTTCTGGCTGGGACTCAGCCCCAATTCCTGCATGAGCCGATGTGACATAGTCCCTATTGGAGGTGTTAGTGCACAGCTTCCTCTCCGGCTACCTGAAGCCTGTTCCTACAGACTGTGTCCTTACTCCCAAACGGGGGGCATGCTCTGTATTTAGTTGGGCAGCTGTTATAGGCACTTGCTGGAGGCCACACCCTGGCCACCATTCCTGGAGGTGAAGTGCAGCCAGTGTATCCCAGAGCTTCTGATCTAGTGAGCAAGACCCCTGTGATAGAGGCTGTGTCACCAACCTTGTGTGTGTCCTGTGCTGTTTCGAAAATAACTTTTTGGCTTAGGAGTGACCACACCCCAAGTCAGAACCTCTATGTGTCTTTTTTAGAAAGTTCCGCAGCCAGGGCCCAGAAGCTACTGTGTGAGGTGAATCAAGGGAAAGGCCTCAATGGAGAAAGCGGGAGTGAGGTTTGAAGGTTTAGTAGGAGTTTGCCGATTGAGAGAGGATTCCATCGGGAGAGAACAAACCATCTGAACCAAGGCCCCGAGATCTGAACCAGGTCCCTGCTATCACAGGCAGCAGAGTTCCAGGACAGGGCAGGAGCCGCTGACACTGGAGGGGCACAGGTGAAGGGCTAACGTGGGAGGAAGGGGTGGCCAGAGCGGTCAAGCTGTGGGAGAGTCACTGGGGTTCCTGAAGTGGGGGACCAGCTGGCCAAGTACCTGTCTGATGAGATCTGGAGGCTAGAGGGACCCTGGGGGACAGTGGGCTCAGCCTAGCTCCTTGCTCCCTACCCCTCCTTCTCCATCTCCACTGTTTGTTGTTGTTTGTTTGTTTATTTGTTTGTCTAGCATCCAGGAGCCAGACATGCTTGCTGCCTCTGAGGCTGGAGGTCCTCTCAGCAGGGTGCCTGGGCCACAGCCTGTTTCCTGTGTCTCATTCAAGGGTGGCCAGAAGCTATCTGGTACAGACAGTGCAGCTGGACTCTGCTCCTCCCCCTCCCCCAGCCCTCCCCAGGACCACCCTCCCACTGTTGTCAATGTCTGGCTTCACTCAGTCCTTCCTGAAGTCTGAGTCCCCCAGGGAGTGTTTCCTGGGGTTCATGAGGGAGGAAGTGGGATGGGAATTGCTCAGAGAGCTACCCACATACAGGGCAGTGCCTGGGAATGGAGTTCAGCTTGTGAGACCCACCACCACCAACAACCCATACTTAAGACTTCGAACTCCAGAGGGAGTGTAAACCCCAGGGAAACCCACAGGCCAGCTGACCAGCTGGAGGGGACGACACGTCTGTGTGAGCTGTCGTGAGCATGCTGGGTCCTTCCTCTCTGGGGTCTGGTTACTGAATTCCACATGGCCTACATACCACGCACCCCCCAGAGCCCAGGCTTTCTCTCCGTTCCTCAGATCCTCACCCTGAGGGCCACCCCCAAAGAACAGCATGGTATAAAAAGGAGCAGTTCTGGGGTCCATCTGCCTGTCCAGTCTTATTTCTAAAAGGTGTCCGCAAAAGAAGCAAATCTATAATCCTACAACTGGAATATCACCCGGTCAGTGTTTCGATTTTAACAGTGATCACACTGGCTATAGGGCTATTGATTGTCCAATGCTTCATCTTAGCTCAGGACATCTTTCTGGTCCGGCAGGTGTTCCCTACCTCGGGTGGCACAGCCAGAACTAGGGTTTATGCTCAGAACCCCCTGGATTCAGATCCCTCCTTTGAGCCATGGCCTTTACAGTCACTGCCTGGCTTTTGCTGTGCCCCCTGGGATGGATCAGTCCCTGTCCTTGGACTCGGTTTCCCCACCTGGTTAGCAGCAGTGTCGAGTCTGAGTCCATTTCTAACTCTGAGGATGTGACGAGGGCCTTGGCAGATGGAGGTAGGAGGATTGGAATTTTAGGGTCATCCTCAGCTACATAGGAAATTTGAAGCCAACCTGGGCTACATAAGACTCTGTCTCAAGTAATAACAAGAAGAAAGTGGTAATAGACCGGCTGAGGTAATAGACTGTCTGATTGGTATAATCCAGTAGTCCTGAGCCTGGGTTCCAACCTTAGCGTCAGAAAGGAAGTGTGGATGGTTTTCGTTGTATGGCTGCTCTTTCCTTTCCTTTCCTTTCCTCTCCTCTCCTCTCCTCTCCTCTCCTCTCCTCTCCTCTCCTCTCCTCTCCTCTTCTCTCCTTTCCTTTTCTTTCTTTCCTTCCCCTCCCCTTCCCTCTCCTCCCCTTCTCTCTCTTTTCTTTTTCTCCTTTGTTTTTTTGAGACAGGGTTTCTCTGTATAGCCTGGCTGTCCTAGATCTCCCTCTATAGACCAGGCTGGCCTTGAACTCACAGATCTATCTCCCTCTTCTTAGTGCTGGGATTAAAGGTGTGCAACACCACCGCCCCACTTCTTTGCTTTCCCTCCCCAGTGCTCACTGCACAAGGGCTGAGGGGTCCCAACAGAGGTGGTAAAAGAAAGAGCTCCCTGCTACAGTCACTGGCCTGGCATGGTTTTATCCTTGCTCTGCCCTCCTGGCTCCTTTCTTCTTTGCACTTGCAAAATATCCAGGGGAGCTGAGGATGGGGCTCAGTACATAGTGCTCGCCAGCCTTGCACAAAGCCCTGGACTCAGCCTTCAGCATCTCATAAACAGGTCATTACAGTACACGTCTGTGATCCCAGCCCTCGGGAGATGAGTGCGGAAGGATCAGAAGCTCCAAGTCAGCCTCAGCTACACAGCTTGAAGGCCAGCCTGGTCTATCTGTATGAGATCTTGTCTCTAAACAAACCACCAAACAAAAAAATTAGAGAGAGGGAGAGAGAAGAGGGAGAGAGAGAGGGAGAGGAGAGGGGGAGGGGGAGGGAGAGGAAGAGGGAAGAGGGAGAGGGAGGAGGGAGGAATGTAGCAAGGTTCTGGAATGGTTGGATCCCTGCCCTTGCCCAGCCACTTTCAGATGTTATGTCTTGCCCTGGTTGAGCCCACTGGAAGGAGCCCTGCAGGACAGCTTCAATTTGCAAATGGGGTGATATCAGTCCTTTCCTGGGCACTTATTGTAGACTTGTTGTTTTAGGGACGAACCCTGAAGGCTTGTGAATTCACCTCCACAAGGCCCAGGTGGGGGTGGGGTGGGGCGGGGAAGCCAGATGCCCACTGTTGTTTTATTTAAAATACCAAGAGACCAGGGCAGCCTCTGCCTGTACAGCCAAGGCCAATTATGACTTGCAAGTGAACTGTGGTATTGTCTAAGTCAGGTACAGCGCTGCTATGTGCTGCTTGAGAAGGGAGGTTGGGCTAGGAAATGGTCCAGTGTGTCAGAGAGCTTGCTGTGCAAGCACGAGGACCCGAGTTCAAATCCCCAGCACACAAGAAACCAGGTGTGGCTACGAGCATGCCTATAACTCTAGCTTTGTTGGGGGGGCAGTGAGGTGGGGTGGGGTAGGAGGGTAGAGATGAGAGGATTGCTAGACACACAAATACACACACACACACATATTCACACATGTAATTATTGATAATTTATATGTTTAAGGTGAGGCTGATCTGGGGCTCTAGGGCAGGAGGAGAGTGTTTATCTGACACACACGAGCCTCTAGGTTCTAACCCAGTGTCAGAAAGCAAACAAAACCCCATTTCTGCATGCACCATTCTGAAGTCAACAAGAATTAAATAAAACCAAAACCCAAACAGTGACAGTACAGAGGTCCGTGTGCTTCTGTGTGAGCAGGCTGAGGTGGTCAGCAGTCCCCGGGTTTGAGGGACTATGCTTCAAGATATGCTTCAAGTCCCCAGGGTCACCTGACATTCCCAGACAGTGCCTAGAACTATGTGTGCGTTGGAAGCAGGGCTGTCAGTAAAGACCCCAGTCAGCATAAGACATTAACGATAACCTGCGGTAAGGAGCCAGAACATTTATGGCAGCCCTCTGACTCTGACCCTCAGGGTCCTTCATGGCATCCTGCTCCCTCTCAGAGAGTGAGGGGAGATGCCCAGTGCCCCAGGATGAGATGCAGTGACTCAGGACATGTGGGTGTGTGGGAGAGCATTCCCTTGGGGTCGAGGGGACAACAGCAGAGCCATGGTGACACTCTTGGCTTTGGGGTGGCTGAAATAGAAGATGGTGTCATGAGTGGGGGGAGGGGACAACTGAACCAGCCTCTGACAGCTAGTGAATATGTTGGCTTATTCGAGAAACACTTTTTTTTTTTTTTTTGAGACAGTTTCTCTGTGTAGCCTGGCTGTCCTAGAACTTGCTCTGTAGACCAGGCTGGCCTCAAACTCAGGGATTCACCTGCCTCTGCCTCTGCCTCCTGAATGAAGGGTGTGTACCACCACTGCCCAGCTTAGAAGGATTGTTAAGAAACTAACATTTGCTGTTTCTGGGAGCTTAGGACCTGGAAAGGAAGAGAGATTTTGTGTGTGTGTGTTTATGTGTATGTGTGTGTGCCTATGTGTTTATGTGTATGTGTGTGTGTCTATGTGTGTGTGTATGTGTGTGTGTATGTGTGTGTCTGTGTGTTTATGCGTGTGTGTGTGTCTGTGTGTTTATGTGTGTGTGTGTGTCTGTGTGTTTATGTGTATCTGTGTATATGTGTGTGTTTGTTTGTTTATGTGTGTCTGTGTATGTATGTGTGTGTATGTGTGTGTTTATGTGTGTGTGTCTGTGTGTTTATGTGTGTGTGTGTGTGTGTCTGTGTATTTATGTGTATCTGTGTGTATGTGTGTGTGTATGTATGTGTTTGTTTGTTTATGTGTGTCTGTGTATGTATGTGTGTGTATGTGTGTTTATGTGTGTGTGTGTATGTGTGTGTGTTTATGTGTGTGTGTCTGTGTGTTTATGTGTATCTGTGTATATATGTGTGTGTCTGTGTGTGTCTGTGTGTGTTTGTGTGTGTCTGTGTGTGTTTATGTGTGTGTCTGTGT
>NW_021620793.1:1234613-1277997 GCF_004785775.1 Grammomys surdaster | reverse complement strand
TGTGTGTCTGTGTGTTTATGTGTGTGTGTGTGTCTGTGTGTTTATGTGTATCTGTGTATATGTGTGTGTTTGTTTGTTTATGTGTGTCTGTGTATGTATGTGTGTGTATGTGTGTTTATGTGTGTGTGTGTATGTGTGTGTGTTTATGTGTGTGTGTCTGTGTGTTTATGTGTATCTGTGTATATATGTGTGTGTCTGTGTGTGTCTGTGTGTGTTTGTGTGTGTCTGTGTGTGTTTATGTGTGTGTCTGTGTTTATGCGTGTGTGTGTGTATGTGTGTGTGTATGTGTGTGTTTGTGTATTTATGTGTATCTGTGTGTAAGTGTGTGTGTCTGTGTGTTTATGTGTATCTGTGTATATATGTGTGTGTGTATGTGTGTGTCTGTGTGTGTCTGTGTGTTTATGCGTGTGTGTGTGTATGTGTGTGTGTGTATGTGTGTGTGTGATTGCTCTCTTGCATGTGCTTATATAAGCACAAAAGCTTGCATGCCTGTGCTTGTGTGTGTCTGGTGCCCAGAGGGGCCAGAAGAGGGCATCAGATCCCCTGGAACTGGAATTCTAGACAGTTGTGAGCCACATGTGGATTCTGGCAGTCAACCCAGAGTTCTCTGCAAGAGCAGCCGGTGCTCTTAACCATCGAGCCGTCTTTCTAGCCCCATGATGGTTCCTGAAGGAACACAAATAGTGTCTGTCTTTGGTTCAAATCCTGCCTCTTGCTAGCTGTGTGATCTTGGGCCAGCTTCAGGCATGCTCTGGACCTCGTTTTCCTATTATGACGTGTCAGTCTATACAAGTGCTTGTGATGGGCTTGGGGTGACCTCTGAACTGTGCAAGCTCTGTGACTGTTCCCACCATAATCTTTTTCTGTCACTCTTGTGCATTCCATTTGTATTTGGTCAGTTAGTAGAAATAAAAGCTATTTTTAGTTAGCAAAAACAAAAGGAAAACAGGTCCACAGGCAGCTGGTGACATGGTCAGGCCCAATGGAGCACTCTACACTTACTTCAGGCCTGATTCCCTCCCTGGAGGGAGGTCTAGAAGGGCGGCTACCAGATCAGGGGCGCAGGGCACCTCTCCCTGCTTAGTATGGGACATCCTGCAAGGTTGTTCCAAGAGCCTGGGAAGCCCATCCCCCATGGCCTGTCCCTTCTCTGCGTGTGAGCTCCATGGGACAGGAGTGACCTGTACCACCTGGGATTCCGTCCCTGTCCTGTGTCGACCGCCTCTTTGTAGCCCTTTGCTTCCTACAGCAGGCTGGTGGCTGCTAGCCAGCTGGCCAACCCCATAGGGCAGGACAGTGAACAACAAGAGAGGGTGGCTTTTGTCATGGGCACAGGAGGGGCTTGGTGAGAAGTCAGAGCCACAGGAGCATGTGGTGTTGGGGATATGATGAGGAGGAAGTGTCCCCATATTCATGACAGTGTGATGCAGGGCGTTCCTGTTTCTAGAGCAGGGACTTAGCTGCTCAAGTGTGACCCCAGACCCTGGGCTAGAGGACATGGGACAGATCTTGGCTGGCCCACAGGCTCCTACGGACCAGCCCCTCGACTGTGGGCTAAGGCAGGTTGTGGCTGCAGTGAATTCTGGGAAGATGGGGATTTCTGCCATGCAGCTGGCAGTTTTTCTATAAGTTAATGATTTATACCGGATGGAGGCCAGGCCCTTTCTGGGGCTGCCGGGAAGAACGTGCGTGAGGTTGGGCCAGAGCACGGCTTATGAACCAGGCTTGCTCACTCGCTCGCTGTCCCTCCCTCAGGCTATCTGACCATCTCTGGCCTTCTTTTCACAGGCGAGCAGCGAGGACGGTGATAGACTGAGCTGGACCCTGTCTGATGGCTTCCTCGAACCCTCCTCCACAGCCTGCCATAGGTACTGTACCCCAGGGTCCCCATGACAGGGCTGAGCTGTACCGGTTTGGGGTAGGTTGAGCTCTGCTGGCTGTCTCTATCTGCCTCCAAAATGGAGTCATATCAGGCATCTTCTGATGTTCTCCCTGTTGCCTAAGATCACCTGCAGAGATGGACAGTTTGGGGACTAGGATTGAGGGGCACTTGGGGGCTCAAGAGGGTCAGTTGAAGGTGCAAATTGAGATTGAGGGGGAAGGGTCTGACCATGAGGTTGGATCTTGGAGGAATCCCAGTCTTGACTGTTTTATGAAAAGACGAAAAAAAATATTTACCCAACAGAACCACTTGTTGATCTGGAATTTAACCCAGCTTCCTGTGTTTTACTTGGCACCTCCTTCAGTGGGGCCCCAGCTACCGCAGAGTGGCATCTGGACCCTGTCCTGGTGGACGGGAGCATGGCTATTTTACCCACAAGCCCAGGTTCCTGCCCTCATCTCCCCCTGCCTCTTCCCAAACCCTGCAGGGAGGGAAGCAAATAAATCTGCCACACCGAAGGGCTCCTCTCTTTCCAGCCCAGTCACTGAGTTCAGATCTTGACACTACCTGCTGCTTACACTGTGAGCTTTGTTCTGGGACATGATGTCTCTGCAGCTCAGTGTCCTTGTCCATAAACATGGGATAATAATGATGCCCTCTTCAGTACTGTTGCAAACATATGTACAGCACTTCGTGTGGCAGCTAGTGCTCAGTGAATGAGTGTGTGTCATCGAAGGGTGTGGATAGCCTTCGTGAATCCTCCCTGAGTGTCTAAGCCCTGGTGGGTGCAGAAGATGAGTCTCTTTCTCTCTGGAATGTTCCTTCGTGAAGTATGAGGAATCCACTAATTTGCGGTCCCACTGTCACCACGGTGGGAGGAGCCTCCCAGAAGGCTGGTTCCACCGACACCACGGTGGGAGGAGCCTCCCAGAGGGTTGGTTTCTAACAGCAATGGTGGCTCTCAGGGTTTCTGCTTTCTAGACTCACTTAGGTTGGCTCTCTTGAGGACTGGGTGTGCCTGTCAAGGCCATGAGTGACTGGCACTTGTCATGCCACCTGTCCAGATGGTGAGAGAGGGCTGGGCTTCCAGTCACTCTGGGCTGGGTCACTGGATCTTCCGTCTGATAAAGAATATTGTGGTGTGTCCTGGGGAAGGGGTGGAGGGCAGCCAGCTGGGAGAGGGTAGTTTTTTTTTGTCTGTGCCAGGGGCCTTGGGTTTCCTTTGGCTCCTGCCACTGGGTCCCCTGGCTCTCTTTCTTCTACCCTGCAAGGAGGCCATTTGGGAAGTAAGAATGAAAACAGACCAGACCAGAACTTCTTTTCTGAGGCTCTGACTGACAGCTGGCTCCTGTCACCTGTTGGACCGGTCCCTTGACTGTGTCTAGTTTTCAGTTCTTGAGGAAGAGATGCCCTCAGATACTGGACCTATGCTGTTTCACCCCATGGTTCACGTCTGTGGTATGCTGGGGGCGTGGTGTGTGGTGTTACTTTTGGTTGATGACTCCTGCTGCCCCAGCGAGCTGCACGCACTCCCGATCCAAGCACGTCACCTGTTTCTTCACCCTTCAGGCTCTCTGAGAGTAGCCTCATGCCTGCCCCTTTCCCAGGCCCTGGTAAGGATTACCTGGCTCCTCTTTGGGCATGGCCTTATCTCTCCTAGTGCATTCTTCCCCACCCAAGGTCCTCAGTGAGCTCTGACACCTCAGGCCAATGTCTTAACTTGCCCACAGTCGCTGGCTCAGGGCTGCCGGGAGCTGCTGTTTGGGTTCCTGGTGACACAGTTGAGAATAGCTGGTGCTTGTACTCTTGAAGGAAGGAGGTGCAGAAGTGACTTGAGTTCTTGACAAGCCCTGGGGGAGTCGGCATGACCTGGGCTGGCCTATGAGTTGGAGGAGACAGCTCGTGTTAGCCGTAGACACAGATGGCACTCCGATCCAGCTGCAGTAATAGTTATGATCATGACAGAGTCAGGAGAATATGACGTAATTAATGATAGCCATGTGCCTGGCATCACTGTCATGTAACTATCTGGTAGTCACTAAGCTTAGCCCTTGCACCAGGGACCTCTGCGCTAGCCTGTCTTTTCTCAAGCAGTCCTGGGATCTCGGGAGCCTTGTGACCGAATTCTTGAGAGCAGAAGGCAAGCAAAGTGTGGAGGTCAGGTCCCTCCACGCTCACCCTACAGCTGATGCTCAGGGCTGAGCGGGGGTTGGGGGGTGTCTTAAAACCTTAGACACAGGTGACACCTGCCATATATGCATGGAATTATGGGAGTGACAGACAGAGGACACTGAGTGGCTAGGCATCAGTGAAGCCGGACAGGTCTGTGACAGGATGGGTCTGTGTTGTACACTCCCCAAATAGCAGGCAGGGATTGCATGGACATTTACTCTGGGATTGAAGTTTTATTTTGAGAGCCGGGTGTGGTGTCAAATGTCTCTAATCCAAGTACTCCCTCCTACCACAGTGTGTTGGAGGCAGGAGGATCAGAAGTTCAAGGTCATTCTAGGCTACTTAGTGAGTTTGAGATCACTTGCGCTACATGAGACCCTGTCTCTGAAAACCAAACAGGAAAGGAGAGGGAAAGGGGGGGTCTCAAGGTCTCCATGGCAACCCTACTGACCAGTGGCAGATAATGGCCTGAGGAGATGGGAACAGGGGAAGACATCTGAGAAAAGAACATCTCTGGCCTTGGAGTGGCCAGTGCAAAGGTCCTGAGGCAGATCCTTTGTATAGCAAGAAGGCCAGTGTGGCTGGAGTAGAGAGAAAAGGGAGACGGCAGAGGTTCTGTACACACATGAATGCACATGCATACGTGTGCACACAGCCACACATACACAGATATATATGTACACACAGTATATATAGTCGTCACAACTGTCAAAACAGTCTCAAACTTGTGCTTGATATGGGCTGGCAAGATGGCCCAGCTGCTGCTGGGTAATGGTGATTGCTGCCAAGCCCAAAGACCAGAGTTCGATTCCCGGGACCCACATGTCAGAAGGAGAGAAACAACTATCAAAAGTTGTTCTCTGACTTCCACCAGAGTGCCCTGGCGCTTTGTCTAAATTCATACATACATATTTAAAAAAAACCCATAATAAATAATTTAAAAAATTGTGCCCACTCTTATTTTGTTAACATAAATCTTTAAAATATCTGAAATTATCAACCCGATAACGAGTGGATTGTATCTGGAGTTGTACCGCCCCATGCGGTTTCATGAACACCATTGTGTCGTAATTATATATTTCTAGGTGTCTGAAGCAAATGATTCATTTGTACTTTGTTTGTTTGTTTTTTGTTTTTGAGATATGGTTTCTCTGTGTAGCCCCGGCTGTCTCAGAACTCACTCTGTAGGCCACGCTGGCCTCTAACTTGGAGATCTGCCTGACTCTGTCTCCGTGATTCCTTTGTTTAAAATTTTATATTATTGCATGTGTGTGACAGTGTGCCCGTGGGGGTCAGAGGACAGCTTTGTGGAGCTGGGTGTCTTTACGTGGCTCCACTTAGTCCTCAGGCTGGCGTCACTGGGCCATTGGGTGACTTCACCATTCCTAAGTCATCTTTCTGGGCCCAGAGGGTTTTTGTTTTTTTTTTTAAGATTATTTTTGGCCAGGCGGTGGTGGTGCACACCTTTAGTCCCAACACTTGGGAGGCAGAGGCAGGTGGATTTCTGAGTTCGAGGCCAGCCTGGTCTACAGAGTGAGTTCCAGGACAGCCAGGGCGACACAGAGAAACCCTGTCTCAAAAAACCAAAAAAAAAAAAAAAAAAGATTGTTTTCATGTGTCAGTGTTGTGGGTGCCTATGTCTGTGTCTTTGGAGGCCAGGAGGAGGCATTAGGTCCCCTGGAGCTGGAGTTACAGTTGGTGATGTCAGTACTGGGAACTGAACTCAGGTCCTCTGTAAGCTCTCATAACTTGGACAGGATCTCACTCTATAGCCCAGGTTGACCTCAGATCTGTAGTCCTCCTGCCTCAGCTTCCTGTGCTGTGATGACAGATGTCAGGCACCACATCAGTCAGGAGAGCCGGTCTCCCGTCTGTTTGTACCTCTGAGCAGTGTGTTGGGTACTTCCTGGCCACTGTGGGGAGGAATGGAATCATCCCAGTAGGAGAGGCAATTGGGACTGGAGGTAGCCACCTGTTTGTCCACTCTATTCTCTGCCTTGTCCTTCTGCCCCACCACTCATGTCCTCAGGGGTCTTAGACAGGCTCATGTCACTCAAGTTAGAGCCCTTAGTTAATCAATACTGCACTCGAGACAACACTTGCCCCAGAAATTCCCAACTAGTGGGGCTCTGCTCTCTAGGGGAACATATGGCAACGTTTGGAGACACTTTGAGGTGTCACATCTGTAAGGAGTTACTGTCCCAGAGTGGGGTGCTGCTGAGCCCCCACAGTGTATGGGAAGGAGCCACAGTGCTACTGTCCCTTTCTGTGTCAATGACACCGAGGCTGAGGAATGTTTGAGGCCCTGCAGCCAGCCCTAGGGAGTTGTGCTTTTCTTTTTCCTCTGTACAGGGGCGGGAATCACGAGGAGTGATGTGACTTGCATTGGTGAGATTCCACTCTCAGCTAGGTAGCCCTGCTGTAGGACGATCCTCAGAGTCAGGAGTGTACCCCGATGGACAGAAACCCCAGTCCTTCAGTATTTAGACCAAAGCTGCAGAGTCACAGCCTGGCCCAGTCAGGCCCTGACAGTAAAGGGCACAGTCTGCTAAGGTATTTGGGATCCGTAATTGGTGGAGATTACACGCCATACAGAATAAGCCCAAGCTGGCCATGCAAAGCCAGGGTGAGCCAGGCGAGAGGCTGGAGCAGAGGGAGGTGCCTTGTCAGTGAGCTTAGGGATATCTCTGAGCCGAGCTGTGAAGAATGAGGAAGGGGGCAGAGAACAAATCAGGAGGGAAGGAACAGGAAGTGAAGTCCTACTGGAGACCTCTGTGCTGGGAACTCAAGTCTCACACCTAGCTCTAGCCAGCCCCATCCCAGTGCCTGGGTATCATCTGCCTTCCCCCACAGGGTGTTCCCAAGAGGCTGTTTCACACCAATATTCATATGGAACAAAGAGCTTTTTTTGTTCTCACTAGCCCCTACACAGAAAGCATTAGTCCAGAAACACACAGAGATAGGTGTCTTCCCTGTGCATTTAAAAGGACTGGGCAATCAGCCTGGCATGGTGGTGCCCACCTTTAATCCCAGCATTTGGGAACCAGAGGCAGGTGGATCTCTGAGTTCCAGGCCAGTCAGGGCCTTGTCTCAAAAGGCTGAAAGGAGAGGCTCTTCGCAAAGCGCCTCCACTGTCCTCTCCTCAGAGACCTGCCCCAGGGCCCAGGCTGCTTAGGAACACAGCAGACACTCTGGCTTGAACAGTGTGAGCCTAGTGTCCAGAGCTGCTAACCAGCCTTCAGACACTGTCCCACAGTCCACTAACCACCCCCCCTTCTCTTCCAGGAGATCCCTTGCCTCCCAGAGCTCCAGGCCCCTCCCCCGAGGTGGAGGAGGACTCCGGAGAAGCCTTTGAGTTTGATGACAGTGATGAGGAGGAGGACACCAACTCTGGCCTGGTTGTCCCTGGCCTCGCCCCTGAGAGGGATGCAGAGCCCTCGCTGATCTGCTTCGACCCTGTCCCTGGCTCAGGTGAGGTGTCTCTGGGAGTCTCCACCAGGCAAGCGGGACTTACAGGCAAATCCCAGAGAACTGGCGGGGAATCTCAGGCTCCCAGGGTCTCCAGTAAGCAGGAAAGGGAGCCACTGGGAAGAGACTATATCCTGCTTCTCTTGGGAAAGGAATTCCTAGCATTCCTTCAACATCTGGCTTGAACTTTGTCGGGGGCCTAAGTGGAATTGCTTGGCTGGAGTTCCTCCTAGGGGCACAAGCCCTAAGCTCTTGTAACCTTCCAGCCACGGCTCTGAAGAAGCCATCTGTCTGCTTGGGGAGCCAGCACCCCAGGGGTGGGAGGGTCCAGTCATGTTGTCTGTAAATGTCAGCTTCTGGGCTCTCAGATCTGTCATCTGGGCTACACCAGGGGACTGGATTAGCAGGAACTTCCTGCAGATAGCAACCCTTCCCAGAGCTGGGGTTGGTGGCAGCCAGGTAGGCAGGGTGCTGGTGCTGAGGTTAGACCATGGGGGCGGTGTGGGGCAGGCAGGACAGGTAGGTAGCTTACTCAATAGAGATGGGCCAAGAGAAAGGCAGGGGATCCTACAGGCACCCTGGTTCCTTTGCAGGGCGGGGAACAGGGGGGTGGTAATAGGTTCAGCTCCTGGGGCCAGCCTCTGCCTTACAAGCTCTCTCTCTCTCTGCTCTCCCCACAGACCTGGACCCAGCAGCTGCGCCACCCCAGACAGAGTAAGTGAGCTTCACCCACTGGGAAAAGAGTGGAGCTGGACAGGGGTGTGGGGCAGGGTGGGGCAGTGGCTAGAGACCCTTTGCTCCGATGAGGCCAGTGCTGGGGTTCGCTGTGGAGGCCTCTTTCTCTCTTTTGCCTGGGAGCCTGTTGCATAGGAGGAGGCAGGCCTGGCCCCAGACCCACATCCAGGCCTCTCGCTACCCAAGAGGCCTCAGTGGACTCACAGACTCTTCCAGCATCCTTTCTGTTCCTGCTTGAAACAGAAGGGAGAGGAGGTTCGCTTCCCGGGAGCTATCCGTGGGAACTAACATGCTGTGCCATTACTTCTGTTGTTACCAGTCTGTTCCTTTCATATTTTTAAATTAAAAATTCTGCATGTATTATGTATGTGTGCGTGTGTGAGTATGAGTGTGCGCACGTGCCATGGTTCATGTGTGGAGGTCAAAGGATAACTAGTGGGAGTCAGGTCTCTCCTGGGGAATTGATTGAACTTGGCAACAAAGACCTTCACCTGCTGAGCCATCTTACTGGCTAGTCATTTTATTTTATTTTACTTTATTTTTGTGGGGGGGCAGACAAGTTTTCACATAGCTCAGGGCGGCTTTGAACTCACTATGCCGCAGACGATGGTCATGAAGCTCTCGCCTCTACTTCTGAGATTATAGGCATGTGCCACCATGCCTGGTGCTGGGGAGTGAGCCCCGGGACTTTGGGATGCCAGGCGAGCCCTCTGCTGAATTACACCCTTAGCCACCATTTTAAAAGTTTTTTTTTTTTTTTTTTGGTTGAGACAGGGTCCTGTTTCAGTTGTACTAATGGCAATCCTCCTGCCTCAGATTCCCAACTGCTAGCATTACAGGTGTGAGCTACAAGACCTGGCTGCGTCCTCACTCTGTGGCTGTTGTTGAGGACTCTTGTCTTGAGCCTGGCAGCTCCTGGGAAGCAGGACGCCTTGGTGGCTAGGGTCACAATCCTGGGGCCTTGTGTTAATCCATCTAACCACTAACTCTGGGACCATATGGAAGCCAAAGTCCTTCTGGACTCTGGTTCCCTCCTGTGTAGACTGAATCACTGTTTGTTTTTTGTCTGTTTGTTGTTGTTTTTTTTTGCTGTGCCTAGCTTAACTCACAGTCAGTAGTACTTAGCGTGGCTACTTAAATTTCTTATATTAATTTATGTAGTGTGTTGGTATGTTTGTGCGCATGGGTTTGTGTGTCTTGGCACACAAAAGAAGGACAAGGGGACAACTTGCAGGAATGGATTTTCTCCTGCCATGTGAATTGAAGGGACTGAACTCATGTCCTGAAGCTTCTCTTAACCTTCTGAGCCATTTTGGCAGCCCAGGGAAGGTAGTTGGAATCACAGTCTCTCTATTCTCAGGGTGACATAAAGCTTGTGTGTGTGTGTGTGTGTGTGTGTGTGTGTACATGCATGTGTGCACACGTACATATGTACGTGTGTTTGTGATGGTGAGGTGATAGTTCATGGCTTAAGGCATCTGGTGCCCTGAGTTGAGATCTTGGCTCTTCTGATGTGAGGAGAGGAGAGGAACCCTTTGTCTCCCGGGGTGAGTTGAAGGCTGGTTCTCAGGCAGATGGCCCCAGGTCTCCAGGAGAGATGCCGTGGCAGGGGAGGGAGAGCCTTATCCACGTTTACTCATGCTGAGTGGGTGGACCCTTAGGGTTTCTTCCTGGCTTGGGGTGAGTGAGCCCAGTGTGTGGGCACCTCTCCTCTGTGATTAGCTGGACTGGATCGGGGTGGTTCCTCTGTATCGCCTGTCCGTCTACTGTGTTTAGAATCCCCACAGGTACGCCAGGGTGTTAAGTTGAAGAGAACTTCAGCCAGGGGTCTTGGGGACAGGATGAAATAGAGTAAGGATGGATAGCCAGGGGTCTGGGGCATGATGGGAAGGGCTGTATCCGGAGGTCTGCCTGAGCATGAGTGTAAATTCATACAGGGCTGGGCAGGGCGGGGCAAATGTCTAGATTGAGAAGCCCCTGGCTCTTCTGGAGCAGTGTAAGGTATGAGAAAGGAGAACCCCCTTCGGGTGGGGGCTGGCTATTTGCTCCATTTCCTTGCCTGAGCCTGAGCTCAGGGCTGGAATGTGGTAGCTGCATTCTTCTAGATCTTTCTGGCTTGTCTTCTCTCTACCCCCTGCCCAGCGCACCTGCTGTGTCCCGGGGACACGACCCCTTAGCTCGGCCTCAACTATCCTATCCAGATCACATGTCAGGTCAGCGCTGGACACCATGCTGAGGCTGAACAGCCCAGTGACCCCAGGACCTGGCTGTTCGTGTTTTCTAGTTCTTGGCTGGGCTGGTCAGGACGGCTGAGAGTGGGCCGTAGCTTAGACACGAGGGGCCAGACTTCTGTTTCTCATTCTCGGCCTTCATTCTGTCCTGCCTCCTGTTCAAAGCTAGCCGAGGAGACTGTTGCCCTTTGCTCTGAACATCTTCTCTTGGGGTCCTGGGCCTAGTTCTAAAGCTCAGCTTTAGCCATGTGAGTTTGCATTGCCTGGGAACCCTTCTGGGCAGAGTTTCTCCATCAATTCAATGGACTGATAGTAACTACCTAGCAGGTGTAAACAAGGCTGGCTGGGGAGGAGTGCTCACTTCTCCTTTCTATGCCTGGAATATGACATCAGCCCTGACCTGGGCTGTGGGGAGGCTTCCAGTGTGAGGTTGGCCTCTGCGTTCCCCATGCTGCAGCCTGAGACAGAAGCTCACATCTGTCGCCAGGAAAGCAGAGGACAGGGAAGGTAGCTGCTCAGATCTCTCTTTTTTTTTTACTCCCTCCAGCCTTGGGACGGGGTCGAATCAGATAAAGGGGTCTTCCCACTTCAGTGAACCCAGTTGAAAAATCCTTACAGACGACCTAGTGGGCTGTCTCCTAGGTGATCGGGTTCTGTCACAGTAACAGTCCTTTGTCATGTGGAGGTCCACCTTGGATTCAAACCAGGACAGCAACTCTTTCCCCTCAGTCCATAGCTGGGGACGGGGGTGGGGGGGAGGACATAGAAATTGCAGGTGGAGAGAGAGTCAGGGGCACTGAGCTGGGCTAGGTAGGGGTGTGGATCGAGGTGGGGCTTTCTGGAGGAAGAAGTGGTTCTGGCTTCAGGCTGGAGCATTTTTAAAAATTAGGCTTGCTGGGCATGGTGGCGCACACCTTTAATCCCAGCACTTTGGAGGCAGAGGCAGGTGGATCACTCTGAGTTCCAGGACAGCCAGCCACAGGCACACAGAGACACCCCCCCCCCCATTTCTCTCTCTCTCTGCATGTGAGTGTATGTGTGTGTGTGTATGCGTGATGCAGGAGTCAGTTCTCTCCTTTCACCATGTGGGTCCTGCGGACTAAACTCAAATCATCAAGCTTGGCAGCAAAGCACCATTACACACTGAGCCATCTTGCTGGTCCCAGGTTGTGGCTCTGCTCCTCAATAGCAAGGGGCTTCAGTGCCAGAGCCTCACTTTTCCCATCCATAAAATGGGGACAGTAAATCCCTCTCCTCCAGGGAGGGCAGAGTGAGGAGTGAAGGGACACATGCTTACCTAGACGGCTGGCTACTCCAGATGTGCCCTTTGCTGGGGTCATGCCCCACAGATTGACCATCTGTGCTCACTGACTATCCCACGCAGACCAGCCCGTCCCCATGTCTCCATGCCCTGTCTGCACAGGGGGACTGCATCACCGGCCTGGTGGATAGTTATGAGAAGCTGACACACACAGAGCATGTGCATGCTTACACACACAGAGATACATATGCATGCTTACATACAGATGTATATGCATGCTCACACACTCACACTCCTCTGAAAAGAGGCTAGAACTGAGGCCTCACTGGCTCGAAGCCCAGGAGCTCATCAGCATTGCTGAGCCTCCTGCTCCAGGGCCTGAGACCGCAGGTCCTGCCGGGAGGGCTTACCTGGCCTCAGGCTGGTGTTTTAGAAATGTTACCTGCTGAGAGGTAACTCCTGAGAGAGTAGCTTTCCAGCTGTTCTGTAGGCCCCCTGGAGAGCCTCCTTAGTGCCTGGCACCAAAGCCATGTGGGTTCTAGGTGAGGCTCCTCCCCTTGAAATGGGGACAGAGTAAAAGCCCTCCTCTGACTTCCCCAGCTCTTGTGAAGATGGTGGGGTGTGTCTCCTACCTGCTGGCCATCTCCCAGGTGACAGGGACTCATTCTTGGGGGGTTAAGTTCTGTTTGTTGCCCAGGTCTTACCTCAGTCCCCAACACAGGGGAGAATGGAAGGCAATCCTTGAGGAGATGATGGATGGAAGGACCAGGAAGTTCGGGAAGGAGGGCATCAGTATCTCCATGGAAACGAAGACGACTCTGATGGGGCCCAGGCCAGTGGGAGGAGGAAAGGGGACTTGAGTGGCTGGTGGCCATACTCTAAGGTACCACATTAGTGTTACAATCAGGCACCACTGGTGACACCCACTTTGCTGACAGACAGCTGAAGTAACGGAAGTTAGTTATCTTCTTTTTTTTTTTTTTTTTTTTTTTTTGGTTTTTTCGAGACAGGGTTTCTCTGTGTAGCTCTGGCTGTCCTGGAACTCACTCTGTAGACCAGGCTGGCCTCGAACTCAGAAATCCCCTGCCTCTGCCTCCCAAGTGCTGGGATTAAAGGCATGCGCCACCACTGCCCGGCCTGGAAGTTAGTTATCTTATTGAGGCAGTTGATGGCGGGGCTGTCCCCTTGAGGTCTATGGGCTTGGTCAGTACTGGTGGACTTTGGAGGCTGTCCAGTCCCAATCTCTTCCCTGTAAGTGCTAACTAAGGGAATCAGGGCCAGGGAGCAGCCTTGAGTACACGGTAGGATCAGTGAGCTGAGAGCTGCCATTGCCCACTGTTTCTCCAGGACAGGGCCCCCCACACCTCTACCTGCTGAACGTAGTGCCTGGACTCCAACCCCCCCACCCCTGCCACACACACACACACACACACACACACACACACACACATTGGCATTGCTTGCTTTGCCTGCCTCTGTCATAAACACAGCCACCCCAGCCTTTTCTGGTGGTTCAGGGTTTGGTATCTCACCGTCTTCTTTGTCTTCCCCTTCCTCAGTGCATTTGGATTGTCAGGCAAGTTCTGATGCCCATTGCCTAGGCCTTACCTAGGCCTGCAGCCTCTGAGAAGTTGGGTCGGGAGTGGTAGGATATTCATCAGAGGGCTGGACACCCATCCTCCCCACTGGATCAGGACTGAAAGGGTGGAGCCTCTGCTTCTTAGCTTCCAGGTGTGGGGATCATGGGAGCTTTGAGGGCAGGCCAGCACGGCTATCAGTGTCCCTCAGTCTACAGAGGGCATGCTTAAGGTTTTCCCTATAGACTCAGACTTATATGCAGTGCTAGGGTTCTCTTGCATTTAGTGGTTCCTGAATTCCCTCTCTGGGTTCTATACTACAGTATAGGACAGGGCCTGAGTCTCTGCACGAGGATATGGGGTCACTCTTCTTTTCCCAGCTTCTCTGTGCCCCTTGCTAGTTTTTTCTTTTTTCTTTCTTTCTTCTTTCTTTCTTTCCTTCTTTCCTTCTTTCTTTCTTTCTTTCTTTCTTTCTTTCTTTCTTTCTTTCTTTCCTTCTTCTTTTTTTTTGTTTTTTGAGACAGGGTTTCTCTGTGTAGCCCTGGCTGTCCTGGAACTCACTCTGTAGACCAGGCTGGCCTCGAACTCAGAAATCTACCCGCCTCTGCCTCCCAAGTGCTGGGATTAAAGGTGTGCGCCACCACTGCCCGGCCTTTGCTAGTTGTTAAATTAAAAGAGCTGATTTTTTTTTCTATCCTTCCTCCCCCTTTCCTCCTCCTTTTTGAAACAGTCTCTCACTGTTATCCCATCTCTCCTTGTAGCCTAGGCCTGCCTCTGACTCCAGAGAGCTGGGATCGAAGACGTGCGCCACCACAGCTGGCCTGTTCTCTCTCTCTCTCTCTCTCTCTCTCTCTCTCTCTCTCTCTCTCTCTCTGTCTGTCTGTCTCTGGTTTCAAGGCCTCTCAGCCTCTGTGTCAGAGCCTTCTAGATCCTAGATCCCTTGATGGTGCAGGGCAAAAGCTACTCAGCTTCTTTGCCTGAGCAGGAGCATGTGTGAGACTGTCTGAGTGGAGTCTGTGAGGGTGTCCCTGGGTCCCCACTGTGATGGCACTCAGCCCTGTTAAACCCTTCCACCCCCAGCACCCAACATGAAGGAGTGGAACTGTCTTACACTCATAGGCCCTTCATGCTCACACAGCCTGGGCACATGTCAGCCTGCTTCACGGTGACTGAGCAATAGGCTCCCCTCACACTGTCCACACCTCAGTCTCAGAGACTGAACAGGCACCGTGACCGACCAAGGGACTGTTGTCTGGGATTTGGAGACGGGGAGGTGATCCTGGATCCTCTGGGTCACCTGATGTCATCACAGGGGCCTTGTAAACGGGAGGCCAAAAATAAGAGAAGATGCCACACCGACAGCCTTGGAGGTGGGAGAAGGGCCCTGAACCAAGGGCTGAGAACCATGACTAGAAGCAGACTCTCCTATAGTACAGCGGTTCTCAGCCTTCCTAACGCTGTGACCCTGCAACGCAGTTCCTCACGTTGTGGTGACCCCCCCCCCCACCATAAGATAATTTCACCGCTACTTCATAACTGTAATTTTGCTACTGTTATGAATCTTAATGGAAACATCTGTGTTTTCCAATAGTCTTAGGCGACCCCTATGAAAGGGTTGCCCCATCCCCGAAAGGAGTCATGAGGGGTGTAGCCTGACACCTTGCCACCGCAAGGAAACTCATTTCAGACTGTTTTGACCTCCACAACTCTAAAATAACAAGTTTGTATTATTATTATTATTTTTTTGTAATGTCCTGGGCTTATGGTAGTCGACCTTGACAACGGCAGGACTGAGACTGAGACAGAGCTCTGGAAGGGAGGTCACAGTGGGTCTCATTTTGCAGACAGAGACGTGGAACACCTGATTGGAGGAGGCAGGCAGGCTGACAGTCCATGGGGTCTGGACTTTTCCCATGTTGTGTATGTGTCGGGGTCGTTCACACAGTTCTGGCTCAGAGCTCTGTGACTGGTTGTAACTGGTTGGGCTCTCTAGGCCTTCTTCACCTCCTTCCTCCCTTTGTTTTTTACTGAGTGCCCGGGCTGGGATGTTGAAATCCTGGGTGAGCCAGTGGTACGTGTAACAGCCCCATAGCCATATGACAGTGCCTGTGTGGATCTGACTACAGGTCAGGCCCAGTGCTAAGAATGTCACCTTGCTTATCCATCAGTCAATATGACACAAATGTTCGTGGGTGGGGCTCTGCCATAACCACTTATTACACATGTGGCAACAGGTACAGGAAGGGCAGACCACCAGCCTGGTGTCACAGAGGGAGGCAGGTGGAGCTAGGATCAAACCCAGGCAGCTTCCAGAACCCGTGTTCTTCGTTGAGCACGGTGGTGCATATTTGTAATTCTATGGCTTTGGAGGCGGAGATGGGGATGGTATGGTTGCCCTGCCCGGGGGCATGCTGGATTACACAGTGACTTCCAGGACAGCCTGGGCACCTACACCTGTTTCAAATGTAAAAAAAGATATCTCTCTACTTCATTTTTTTTGGTTTATTTCTTTTGTATGTGTAGGAGATGGCGGCATTGAGTGCATGTATGGAGTCCATCGGAAGATAACATGGTGGGGTTGGTTCTTGCTTTCCACCGTGTGGGCCCCAGGAATTAAACTCAAATCTTCAGGCTTGGCAGCAAGCACCCTTACTGAGTTCACAGTGGCTCCTGGGAATTGATTTCTTTCCTTCCTTCCTCCCTTCCTTCCTTCCTTCCTTCCTTCCTTCCTTCCTTCCTTCCTTCCTTCCTTCCGTCTTTTCTTCCTTCCTTTCTTCCCTCCTTTCCCTCCCTCCCTCCCTCCCTCCCTCCTTTCCTTCCCTCCCTCCCTCTCTCCTTCCCTCTTTTCTCCCCTCCCTTCTCCCCCCTTTCCTCTCCTGCTCCCTCCCTTTCTCTTTCTTTCTGGAGAAAAATTCTAGTAGCCCAGTCTAGCCTCAGACTTGTTCTGTAGCCAAAAATGACCTTGGACTCCTGGTCCTCCCCACCCCCAAACACACATACACACCTCCCTAGTGCTGTTCCCCCCTCCAAACACACATACACACCTCCCTACTGCTGTTCCCCCCCTCCAAACACACATACACACCTCCCTAGTGCTGGGATTACAGATGTGAGCCTCCACACCTGGTTCACGTGCCACCCAGGGCTTTGTCTTGGTAGACAATGCTCTCTACCTGCTGAGCCACTCCCCCACCCCCACCCCGCACCCTGGAATCTGTCTCCTCCTTCTCTGTTACCCCTTCACCCCCTCCTTTCAGTAAGTCATACATGTTTATTGAGAAGAACATCTAAGAGAGAAGATGACAGGCTGTGGGTAGCCTTTCATGTGCACCGTGTGCGGCCTCGAGTCCCTGCTGGGTGCCCACTGCAGCGTGCAGCTTGGCTGCTGCAGAACGGTGGTTTTATTGCGCCTGCCGTCACATGGCTCGCTAATTTTTTTGTTTAACCTAATTACACAGTGAACATTTTCCCGTGGGAACCTGAGTTCTTCAACAACTCCCCACGTGGTTCTCCTTTCACTATTGGGGAGGCCGTGGTGCCTGTCTGGGTCTGACTGTTGATGCCAGACCCTCCAGATGCTAGGGAGCCCCCAAAGCAAGCCAGTAGCTGGGTTTGGGGTGCTACCTGTGTTTGCGGAGTCAGGCTATGAGAGATGGATCTCTGGTGTCCCTAACACTCAGTCCCTGTTGAGGACCATTCTGGAGATCATTACGAAGCAACCCCTGCTACCCTGACGCCCCTTGTGTGGCCTCTCAGCACATCATTCATTGTGCATGTGGACTTGTGTCCAGGTGTAGGAGACACAGGAAAGACTGTGCCCTGGAAGTCCTCTCTATATGAGGGACCTGGCCCAAAGCGTGGAGAGGTTAGCACATGGTTAGAGGGGACACTGTGCCTGGAGAGGCAGAGGAAGGCCTGAGGTGACTGACGTGCCACAGGCCAGAGCCTGGCAGGCATTGCCACTGACCTCTCTCTTTATCAGAGGGAGGACTCATGGTCCATTCCACAGATGTGGAAACTGAGGCATAAAGCCATGCTGTGTGCTTTACGGCGCATTCTTCCTTGATCCTCCCTGAAGGAAGTGATAGTTCGCTTGGCTTGGTTCTACCTTTAGTGACTGTCCCTGTGCTCTGGGCCAAATGGCAAAGGCAGGATTTGTCTTCAGGCTGTTGGAACTGGTGTGTGCTGCCTCGCTTTTGACCTGTGCATACTGGTTTTCTACTCTGCTGCTCACTGGAGCTAGGAGAAGCCCTTTCTCAGGCCAGTCATCAGTCCCCAGGGCAAGAGCTTTGGGGTTGGGAGCTAGGAGTTCCTGAGTGACTCTAGTCACCCAGAGGCTGCCTTGGGGTCTTTAAGCCTGACACAGGGTCTCATTGTATAGTTCAGTCTGGCCTTGAACTCACGATTCTCTTGCTTCAGCTTTCCAGGTATGAGACTGCAGGCCTGAATCTGTGTGCTCAGTTTTACTTGGGGCTGTGCTGTGCTGTGCTGTGCTGTGCTGTGCTGTGCTGTGCTGTGCTGTGCTGAGCTGTGCTGTGCTGGGCTGTGCTGTGCTGTGCTGGGCTGGGCTGGGCTGTGCTGTGCTGTGCTGTGCTGTGCTGGGCTGTGCTGTGCTGTGCTGGGTTGTGCTGTGCTGGGACGGAGGGCTTTATGAATGCTACATACGCATTCTACCAACTAAGCTAAATCCATAGCATACAGGCCAGATGGTCTTTAAGGTCTCTTTAGCTTTGTTGGGTGGCCAAGAAAGCTACCTATAACCCCAACACTCAGGGGACAGAGCTGGAAGGATCTTTCAGTTGCGTTTATCTATCTGTGTGGAAGTACATGCTCGCCATGGTATGTAGGGGTCAGAGGACAACTTGTTGGAATTGGTTCTCTCTACCACTCGAGTTCAGGAATGGAACTCAGATTGTCAGTCTCGGTGGCTAGCACCTTTACCTGTTGAGTCATCTCACCCGCTCGGAGGCAGAAGGATCTTGAGGTTGATGCCAGCAGGGCTACATAGTAAGTTCCAGGCCAGCCTGGACTACACAGGGAGATACTATCTTAAAAAATGAAAAAGAGCCGGGCAGTGGTGGCGCACACCTTTAATCCCAGCTCCCAGCACTTGGGAGGCAGAGGCAGGAGGATCTCTGTGTGTTTGAGGCCAGCCTAGTCTCCAAAGTGGGTTCTAGGACAGCCAAGGCTACACAGAAAAAACAAAACAAAACAAAACAAAAAAACACGTCTTGGAAAAAACAAAACAAAAAACCAAAACAATAAAAAGATTCTTTCAACATGTGTTACTCTGTGGCTTTGAGGCTAGCCTGCTCTGTGAGAAAGGAGGAGGGGTCCATAGAGCCTTGGAGTCTTGTAGGCCTCAAGGCATGCTGGGAGACCTGAAGCAGGCTAGGAGGCCTGAGGCATCCTGGGAAGCCAGTGAGAACTCCTCTTTCTGATTGGTGTTTCTCTCCCCTGCCTCTTCCTCACCCTCATCTTCAGCATAAATGGCTTTGCCTGGCAAGTACAGGTCAGGTGGTGTAACTGTAGTCAGGCCTCGTCTCCAGTGCAAGGCGTGAGGTCTCAGGAGTGTGGAAGTGCACATGAGGGAGGTAATGAGCCTCTCATGGCTGTTTATGGTGGTTCTTTATTATCTGGAGTCTTGGAGGAAGCTCAAGAGTGTTTGCTCACAGGGAGAATGCTCTATTCCAGTTGGGCAGTGCCAGGGCCCTGGGTAGCTTTCTGGGGCTAGCAGTTGGGAGGGGCTGTCCCCTGTGGGCACAGGCTAGGCAGGAGGGAGGAGGTGCCTTGGGCTCATTCCCTGTCTTGTTTTCCTTGTACACTAACCCTGAGTCCGAACCTCTGCTCCACATGTTACCTCATGTGGAGAACCCTTTCCCTCTTGCCTGCCTGTCTGGGACTCCTTTAGTCGGTGAACTGAAGAGCTTACCTCTGGAGCAAGGCTCTGCAGGAACCGCTGGGGATGTGGCTCAGCTGTGGAACGTTTGCCTGACATGTACAAGGCCCTGGGTTCCGTGCCCAGCACTGAAGAAACCAAGCATGGTGCACACCTATAATCTCAGCACTTAGACAGCAGAGTCAAGAGGATCAGGAATTCAAAGTTATCTTTGTTATATAATGAATTTGAGGCCAGCCTGGGCTACTAGACCCTCTCTTACTACCCCCCCAGATTCCCCCCTGCCAAAAAGCAAAATAAGCAAGCAATCAAAAGCATTGACAGAATATCAGCCTGGTTCAGGTCTCAGCTGTATTCTTTCTTACTGACCAGGAGGCTTGGGCAGTGGAAGTGGGCAGGAAGGTGTCCCTGCAAATAGATGACACCTTCCACCCGGCTCATAGTTGCAGGATCAGGACCTGTATTTGCTATTGCCTGTGCCCTGGTAACACACAGCAAGGAGACTCATTCTTCAGTTTTCCTGTGGTGTGTAGTGTGTTCTTGGAATTTCCAGGTCCCTCTAGAGCCACTTGACCCCACTCAGTAATGCCTGGCCCCACCTTGAGGTCAACTTAAAGGGTACGCAGGATCTATCGTTAGCAAAGACATGATAGCCTTTGAGTTGGCTGCCAAGTTTTCTCCTGGGCAGTGTCAGCCTGGTTTACTATGAGGCAATACCTGGGTGTTCTGCATGGCAGTGGGATGAGTGTCTGATACATGTAAGACCTGGCGTTATATTTCCTACACAAAGGAGAAAGGAGAGAGAAGAGGGAGAGGGAAGGGAAGAAGGTGTGATGGTTTGAATATACTCAGCCCAGGGAGTGGCACTGTTAGAAGGTATGGCCCTGTTGGAGTAGGTGTGTCATTGTGGGTATGGGCTTTAAGACCCTCATCCTAGCAGCCTTCAGATGAAGATGTAGAACTCTCAGCTCTTCCTGCACCATGCCTGCCTGGATGCTGCCATGATCCCACTTTGATGATAATGAACTGAACCTCTGAACCCATAAGCCAGCCCCAATTAAATGTTGTCCTTGTAAGAGTTGCCTTGGTCATGGTGTCTGTTCACAGCAGTAAACCCTGACTAAGGGAGATGGGTGAGGGGTGTCTTGTAGACAGCAGATGTTATCTCTCGCAGCTTTGGGTCCTGGGCACTGTGCTCCTGTTGTGGGGCTGAAGGTGTGAGGCAGGCAGGGCAGAGCAGGTCATCACTGTGAGAGAGGAAGAGGGGGCACATGAGGCCTTCAGGCTCTGTGGGATGGAGGCATGCTGGATGGCCTTCTGCTCTCCTGGAACTCTCTGGACTGTGTGAACGCCTCTTTGAGATTGAACACTCTGGCTTCCTCCCCATCCTTTGTTCTCTGAGCTGGTGGAGTGGTCCAAGCAAGTGCAGGCCAGGAGGTGTTACTGTAGCCAGCTTTGACTCCAGTGCAAGGTGGGATGCCTCAGGGTGCAGAAGCATAGCTGAAGCCAAGATGGAGGCAGCAGGAGACCAACAGTCTGCTGGGGGCCACGTTCTCACCTACAGATGGTTGTCACCTTCTTATGAACTCTCATGGTAGGAGGGCTAACGGGCTGCTGGTGGCTTCTTTCTCAGGGCCTTGATCCTTCTCATGGGCTTCTGTCTCATTACCTATTCTCTTCCCCAAAGACTCCATTTCTTCTCACTGCTCCCCCCCCCCACCCCCAGGTAGGCATTTCAACCTGTGGCCTTTGGCAGGATCACAAACCACAGCTCAGTGATGGAGCCTTAGCTGGTACCTGTGATTCTGTGTTAAGCACTGTTTCTCACCTTCCTTATGAAAAAAATCATGGTTAAGCAAGTGTCTTATTTTGGGTTATTATTGCTGTGATGAAACACCATGACCAAAAGCAACTTGGAGAGGAAAGAGTTTATTTGGCTTATACTTCCAAGTCACTGTTCATCATAGAAGGAAGTCAGGACAGGAACACAAGCAGGGCAGGAACCTGGAGGCAGGAGCTGATGCAGAGGCCCTGGAGGGTGCTGCTTACTGGCTTGTTTCTTTTCATGTTTGAGATCAGCACATGACATAGTCAGTACTGTGTCTTGAAATCTCCTCTGCCAACACCATCAACCCAAAACTCTTCCGTCTAGCATCTGGCAGATTTTTTTTCGACAAGGGCAAAAAGCAGCTACATTCTTTGCCCAAATATCACAAAAATGGTCACTAGACCACTTGCTAATATCTTTTTGTGCTAGATTCCCACTGACCACATCTCTCTCAGCGCTGCCAGCCACGCTCCTGCTAGGACAGCCCAGGAAGCCCTGCTTAAAGTGTTCAACTGCATTTCCAGTCCAAGTCCCCAAAGTCCACATCCCACCAGCAAGCGGTGGCATGGTCAGGCCTGTTACAGCAATACCCCAGTCCCTGTTCAGAACTTCTGTCTTAGTCACTGTTCTGTTGCTGTGAAGAAACACCATAAAAGAGGCAACTCTTATAAAGGAAAGCATTTGACTGGGGGCTTGGCTATAGTCTCAGAGGGTCGGTCTGTTATCCTCATGGCAGATAGGCGCTGGAACAGTCGCTAAGAACTAAATCCTGACTTGGGCAGCAGCAGAGAAAGAAACTTGCCTGGCATGGGCTTTTAAAACTCAAAGCCTGTCCCCAGTGACATAACTTTTCCAACAAGGTCAAACCTCTTAATTCTTCCTGAGGGCTCATCAGTTGGGGACAAAGCAAGCAAATATATGAACTCTGAGAGCCATTCTTATTCAGACCACCACAGCAGGTAGAGAAGGGTACGACCTTGTCACAGACAGGCTGGGGCATGGGTGAAGATTTAAGTGCAAGCCTCAGCTTTAAAAATGGTTTAAATTTTTTAAAATGTATTTTGTGTGTGTTTGTATATGTACATGTGTGTGTTTGCGTGTGTGTGCGTGCGTGTGTGTGTGTGAGGACAATGTAAGGAGGTTGGATCTTTCTGTTATGAAATATAATGCGGTGGCAGTGGGTACGGGAAGAAGGTACCGTGTGGGTTCATGCCAAGGTGTCCCCCTGAGAAATCATATCATGCAACAGACCTGACATAAGGAAAGTTTTCTGTGGGGGAAGGGAGGGCAGCAGTGACCTGGGAAACAGGAAGAGACAGAGAAAGGGGGGACAGAGAAGGACAGAGAGAGAGAGAGAGAGAGAGAGAGAGAGAGAGAGAGAGAGAGAGTTGTAGGGGGTGGGGTAGCGAGCAGTCCTCTCAGGCTGCCAGGCCACCCACACCTGGTGGGATTCAGATAGCAATGGCTGCAGGTGGTGATGTGAGTGTCACTAGGTCACTGCTGAGAGGATTCTAGCGGGATTGTCTGTAAGCCAACCCCTTCCACTCTGTGGGTCCTGGGAATCAAACACGGTCCCTTAGACTTGGCAGAATGCGTCTTTACCTACTGAGCCATCTTGCCTGCCCCCAACCTCAGCTTTTGGAGAGTGGGAGAAAGTTATCCTCACTGCAGACAGAGTTGTGTCCTGCTGCCCTCCACTTAGCCCAGTGATGTCAGTAATCAGGGCGTCTGTTCCCAGCCCGGAGACTGGGGTAAAACTCTTTAAACTTTTCCCAAATCGTGACTCATTTTTAACCTAAGAAACTTATATCCAACCTCAGACACGTGGATATATAAAAAAGGCACACGCACCAAGCGTTTAGCAATGATAGATTGTTGAGGCGTTTACATTAAAACACGTTTTGTAAAGACCAAACCAAATTTGCATACTAATGAGGTGAGTGTGCTTGTCTAACTGTCCATAAAGGTTTAAATCTCTGTTAAGTGTTGGATGTCGCCACACACAGGCCTGAGTTTGATTCCCAGATCAGCAGTTTTGACTTTATATTCGTTAGTGCTGAGAAGGCACCTCTGTCTCATGAAGATATCCAGTACAAACCAGCAGAAGGACGTTTGAAGCCTTTCAGGGACTGTTAAAAGATTATCCCAGGTCAAAATTCATCTCGTGATTTTATTGAAGTGAAATTCAACTCAGCGATTTTTAAAATCATACATTCGAACGTTAATCCAGTCCCAAAGACTTACCTGCTGTGGACTGAGGGTCGGAACAAGTCTGCTTTCCATAATGAAACAGAGTATTTCTGTGAGATCAGGGAAAATGCACAGTAAAAACACTGAACTTTGTAACACTACTAGTCCTGAATCAGAGCCAAGGTTTACGTCTTTCTTGATAGCCAGCCAGCTTTGATGACCAGAGGCTCTAACCATTAGGCCACCCTCCACATCCTTCCAGTCTGGTGAAGAGGCTGAAGTTTCACTGAGCCATCTCTCTGCAGGGCACCCACTGTGGTCAGCAATGGGGATGCGGTGGGCGCGGCGGTCTCTGGTGTCCGGCGCTCCAGCTGGAAGCGGAAGAGCTCACGCCGTAGTAAGTTGCCACCCACCCCCTGCCCGCCCCCACCCCAGGGAGAACCAAGATGATCTCTTAGTCTCCAGGCCAAGAGCTGGCACTGGTGCTTGAGAGCCCAAGGGAGGGTTGCTACAGACTCGGTGGCTGTCAGTGATGGAGTACCCACTCACTGCTCACCAGATCCTTAATCCAGCTGTCCACCTGCCCTCAGAGGCTCCGCCGAGAGGCTGGTCAGAGTTGGCTCCCTGGTGACTGAGACAGACATTCTGGGAGGAGACCCCCCCCCCCTTATAGAGGAGCGGCTTCTGTAAGAGCCAGTGTGCGGGGGATGCCTTGTCCTGGGGATGCCTGGTCCAAGGGATGCCTGGTCCTGGGGAGGCTCCAAGTGCCTCAGGTTAGAGATGTGCACTCCAGGGTGAAGCAGGCCTTGAGCAGCTCTTGAGCTCCCCCAAGTGCCTCTGCCATAGGACCTTGATCTGACATTTGGGGCTCATCCCTTCAGGGGGTGGGTGAGAGAAAGACAGAGGAGAAAGGGAGGGACCAGTGAGGACCATCACCACCATCCAGGAGAGGAGGGGTCAGGGTCGTGATGCTCCAGCGTGGGGAGGGGGCCAATGGGTCAGTCTGGACCCACTGGGGCATGGGATGGATGGGAGGAAGAAGTGGGTATGAGGGACAAAGCCTAGCCAGGCTCTGGATGCTGTAGGACCTAAGACATCCCTTAGAGGTTAGAGTCTTTCTAGGAGGGCCAGGGCTCAGATTAGGCTAGATTCCCCAATCCCCACTCTGCCCATCCTGGAGCTAGGCATCAGTGTATGGCTTCCCTGCAGGTGCTGTGGTCAAGATGGAGGTCTGTGGGTGACAGGGAGAGAGGCAAGGTGGGGTCTGTGGTGGGCACTGAGAAGGCTGGTGGGCCAGGGGAAAGCAGTGAATTGTATCAGTACCGATAAAAGTCAGGACACGTGGATGGCTTCCAGCTGGTTGGTCCTCATGGCTGCCACCATATGCCTGCCCTTTGGGTGACCTTTCTCCCCTCGGTTACAGTTGACCGGTTCACTTTCCCCGCCCTGGAAGAAGATGTGATTTATGACGACGTCCCCTGTGAGAGCCCAGACGCCCATCAGCCCGGTATGGCCTCTTGTGGTTCCTTTCCTGGCCTTTCTCTGGGTCCGAGAAGGGGAGCTGTGCTTGGAGGTGGTGGTGGGTCTCTTCCCCTCCTTCTGTCCCCAGTGCTCTCTGTCCCCACCTTTCACACCCTGAAGATACACAAGCAGAGACTGGCCATAACCCCAGGTCTGGGCAAACAGGGCAGGGCAGGGTTTGGGGTCTCGGGCAGGATGACATTAACCCTTGAGTTCCTGAAGAAGGCCATCTCATCCTTCCCAAGCCGTGATTACCTCCAGGGAAGAGGAGATAGCTGTGAAGACCTCTCAGGGCAGTGGTGGGAGGTGACAACGTGTCAGACCTACAGGGTCACATAGAGAGGCTGTGCTCTGAGTTGAAGATGGAAGAGAGAGAGGTGGCAGGGATTGAGACACAGTGAGCCAGGCTGTTCTATACGTATGCATGGATGTGTTCACGTGTGTGCACATATGCACACATGGGCACACATATGCATAGTGTGTGCGGTACTGAGGATCCGAACTCAAGACCTTGTGCATGCTAGCACTCTAGGCTTTAGCTACGTTTCTAACCCTCGGTGCTTTGAAACAGGGTCTTGCCATGTAGCCAAGGCTGGCCTTGAACTCATTATTTTTCCTTATTGGCCCCTGAAGTCAGCTGGGATTGCAGGTACACCCCATTTCTCCAGGCTGAAGAAATTATATATAAACATATTCTTTATATGTTGCCATATAATCTGTGGTTGGGGGTATTATGTCCTAATTTTACAGGTGAGGAGTCAGTAGAGGCCATAACATTTCTATGAATAAGTCAAGTAGCTGATGACCTGGCCCTGGTCTTTGCTGTCCTCAGGTGACACAGTGGGTCTTCTCCAGGTGCTGCCGGCATGTCCGATGTAGAAGCAGTGCAGCCAGCCCCTCCTTCAAGGTCACAGCCAATGTGGCCTGCTGTTCTGTCCCTGGAGTCGGTAGTCACCAATATCTTGGCATAAAAATAACGTCTTCAGCCGGGCGGTGGTGGCGCACGCCTTTAATCCCAGCACTTGGGAGGCAGAGGCAGGAAGATTTCTGAGTTTGAGGCTATCCTGGTCTACAGAGTGAGTTTCAGGACAGCCAGGGCTATACAGAGAAACCCTGTCTCAAAAAACCAAATAAATAAATAAATAAATAAATAAATAAATAAATAAATAAAACAACAACATCCCCACGATGGGAGGCAAGTGCTTGCTACCAAGCAGGAGGGTTTAAGTTTGATCCCCAGAACCCACCTAAAAATGCTGGACATGGTATAATCCCACAGCTAGGGAGGCAGAAGTGGATCCCTCAGGCTTGCTGGCCAGCTAGCATGGTTGAACTGGCAAGTCTGGGGTCTCCATGAGAGCTCCACATTCAAAGGCAAGCTTGACAGTTCCCGAGGCATACCCCCTCCCTTCCCCCCTCCCCCCAAGTGCCCAGTTGGGTTCTGCTTCTCTAGAGAGAAGACACTCAATTCATTGTCCCCATTTCTCATTCTAAACCATTTCCTTTGAAAGTGAGGGTTCCTCTTGGGCTCTAGGCCGGGTGCGCCCCCTTCTGGATGCTTGGGGACCACAGGGACCACATGGACCACAGGGGAGGGATGCCGCATTAAGGAAGTCCCGCCCCTTCCCCTTCCTGTGTCTTCCCTTTGATGCTTTAGAAATCCTCAGTAGCCCAGGAGCATGCTAGAGCTCCAGTTGGATTTGACTCTGACGTTTCCTCTCTCTCCCGCAAAAAATGCCAAGGAGGCTGAGAGTGAGAACCTTGTTCTCAGAGGGATGTGTTAAGAGGGAATAAGGAGTCCTCCTTGTTGGACATATTTCTTTTGTGTTTCTGTTTTTTCAGGCCCTTCTTGTGTAGAGAGGTGAAAGACATGCTGGCATAGTCTCTGAGGAAGTAGAACTGAGTCTGGGGCCAGATCAGTACACCTGCTCCATCCTCTCTCCTTCCCTCCCTCCCTCCTCCTCCCCCCCCCCCCCTCCTTCTTCTTCTCCTTCTTCTTCTTCTTCTTCTTCTTCTTCTTCTTCTTCTCTCTCTCTCTCTTTCTCTCTCTCTCTCTCTCTCTCTCTCTCTCTCTCTCTTTCTCTCTCTCTTTCTTTCTTTCAATTTATTTAGTTTGGACACAACAAGAGGGCATAGGATTCCACTACAGACAGTTGTAAGCCACCATGTGGCTGCTGGGAATTGAACTCAGGACCTCTGGTAGAGCAGTGAGTGCTCTTAACCACTGAGCCATTTCTCCAGCCCCTCTCCCTCCTTTTCTTATGCCTTACCTTTTGCTTACCTATTGGGGTTCCAGATCTGGGTGGCTGGGGGTTCTGACTCACCAGATTGTCCCTGGCTGGCAGGGGCCGAGCGAGGCCTGCTTTACGAGGATGTGCACCGTGCTGGAGCACCGCGTGAGGCTGAGGACCTAGGCTGGAGCTCCAGCGAGTTCGAGAGCTACAGCGAGGACTCTGGGGAGGAGACCAAACCAGAGGCTGAGCCCGCTAAGCACCGAGGGTCCTTCCAGCCCAAGGTGAGGAGCTTAGGGAACATTTCTCAAAGTCTGGGCACCCAGACTCTTTCAGGAAGGGATATGGGTGTTGAGGGCCAGGAAGAAGACCCCCATCTGGGGACCATCCTTTTCCAATAATATAGAATGAATGGTCAGTTTTCAATAACATAGAGTGAGTGATCAATAAGATCACTGGGTTATCCTGAGTCAGGAAACAACCTGGGACCTGTTGTTTGGCCATGGAGGACCTGGACTGGAGACCGGGGCTCCCCCTGCCTCCTGCAGTTCTAGTGTCTACATCAGTTGCTCATGATGTTCATGGGCGCAGGCTGGTTTTCAGAATTCTTCTCAACCCAGTGGTCCACAAAGCCCAGCCAAATGGGTACAGCTGATCGTTGGCTCATTCAGCAAGGCTTTACTGCCCAACCAGGTCCATCCTCAGACCCACACAATGCCATTTGCCCTGGGGAGTGGGCAGGTGATGGTGGTGTGTGAACAGAGGACTGTATCCGAGCTGCTCTG
This sequence comes from Grammomys surdaster, assembly GCF_004785775.1. NCBI lineage: Eukaryota > Metazoa > Chordata > Mammalia > Rodentia > Muridae > Grammomys > Grammomys surdaster. The sequence continues at coordinate 1,250,217 of NW_021620793.1, read as the reverse complement.
GCCAGGCCTGTGCTTTCTGGCTCTCTTTACGTCATGCAGCCTTTCTCCTGTCAGTTACATGAGGAGCCGCTTGGCTGGAGATCTGCTTCTCCTGCTCCACATGGAGACTGAGATTCTGCAGGCAAAGCTTAACGGTCCTGCCTGACCAGAGGTGACCAGCTGGCTCCCTTTAGACATGAGGAGTGGGGCACAGGCTGGTAGGGCTTAGTGGCTAGCTCCAGCTGCAGCCACAGACTTCCTGGGAAGGCTTACAGTAGTCCTGCCTGTTCCTAAGTTTCAGGAGCCCCTGGGGAGAGGTATGCTGGCTAGCATAGTTTAGAAAGTCTTTACTCAGCCTTGTGGTGAGTAAGCCCAACTGTCGGGACCCAAGACTTTTCAGGATAGGCCACTGGAAGGGCCTTAATGCTCACCAACCATGAAGTAGAGTTCTTAAGACCCTGTTGAGCAACATCTTAAGTCATAGGTGGGATGCTGTGAGACCAAGAAGGCCTGACCCAGGCTTAGCGGACCTTTATGGTCTAGGAGGAGATACTTGGTGAGGCTCAGTGGTCGAGTGCTTACCTAGTGTGCACAAGGCTCTGACCCTCAGCACCTCATAAACCGAGTCTGGTGATGTACACCTATAATCCCAGCACTAGGCTTGTGAAGGCAAGAGGATCAGAGGTTCAAGACTTGTTATCTGCTGCTTAGAAGTCTGAGGCCAACCAGGGCTATAACTCTATCTTTAGAGAGAGAGAGAGAGAGAGAGAGAGAGAGAGAGAGAGAGAGAGAGAGAGAGAGAAAGAAAGAATACCTTTTTGTGAGTCCTGCCCAGCAGCATGCCTGCCGCGTGGGGGGACCACTGGGACAAGCCTGAGGATTTGCAAAGCCAGGTCAGAGTTGGCGGAGGCCCTTGTAGCCTAAGAAGATGCCCTGGTGCCTGCAGGCTGGAGAGACAGCCCAGGCAGGCCCGTGACTGTTTCCTGTCTTCAGAGGAGTGTCATATGCTCCCTTAGAGAAGACATGCTGTACCACAGGCTCCCCAACTCACTAAGTCACTTCTCCATAGAGATCGGGGTATGTCACACTGCTGCTCAGGATGGTGACATGGAGATTCATGCTTTAGGCATGCTGTGGTCCTTCCCCATCACCCAGGGCCAGGCCACTCCCCTCCTCACCCCCTCTCCTTCCTTCCTTCTTTGTTTTTTTGAGACAGGATTTCTCTATGTAGATTAGCCTGGCCTTGAACTCAGAGATCCACCTGCCTCTGCCCCCTAGTGAGGGGATTAAAGGCCTGGGCACCACTATACCCGGCTGCCTCCTACCTTCTTGCTGGGGACCTGAGAGGGACCTGCGGGAACCTTCAGAGGTAGAGATGGCAGACTTGTGCTACCCAACAGCAAGCTTTAGCCTTAGAGAGCTGGTTGACGTCACAGATGCCAGAGACTTTCCTCCCAGGGACCCTGAATCAGTTTGCCTTTTAACTCTCTGACTTAAGGGGGTACAAATGGCCCACACAGCTTTAAGGAGCGCTGGAGTGGGCTCCTCCTCCTTGATCTCTGGCTTATTGGGAACTTACACCCCTTAAGAAACTCACATTGGGGTAGGGGTTGGGTGGGGCTTCACACTCTTCCTCAGCAATGTCCCACAGTGCAGTTCTAGGGATGGTTAACAGGAGGGCCTTTTCTCTCTTCATCTGCTAAGGCCCGTGTGCTCCCTCATGGCAGATGGGAAGGCATGTGTGGCTTTTCCTCCCTGCCCTCTCTGCCTAAGGATACTGCTAAACACTGCCTGCAGGGCTTTCCTCTCCAGAGCTGCTGGGGTCCCCACTCTCTGCCTGGCATTGCAGCCATTGCGTGTTTCGGGGCCACTGTTGCTTGCATGTATGTGCTGCGTGTGCCGTGGGTGCTGCAGGGCTCTGGGTGGCAGGCATCTGGGGAAGCATTTTATCCCGTTCTTGGAGTCTGACTAGAACCCCGGCTCCAAGCTAGCTAGTGGAGTTCCTACCTCAAGATTCCCGGGCCAATCAAAAAATTGATCAAAGGGTCTCAAAAGGAGCTTAGAAGCCACTGTCTCTGGCGTGAGCATCTGCCTCGAGCTTTTTTGACCCCCAAGTGGCTGTCTTATTGGCCACTATGGTAAACAGATAACGCTGGGTGTGAAGTGGGCTGCAAAGAGACCCTCTGTCTCTGCCTGCGACCTCTGTATAAGGAATCGTTGTGACCCAGCTAGGGCCTCCTGGGAAGGGAGGGCTCATCATTGAAACACCCATGCTGGCCTCATGTCCCATTCTGCTCTGTTCTGCTCAGCTCAGCTAATGACCTGGGCTCTAATGCTTCCCTATTCGTTTGGCTCTCCGAGTGGCTCTCCGCACCTTAGAGAGATGAGGAGCCAGAGGCCAAGGGACTTGATGGTTTCGCTCTGTACTTGAGTAGGGCTCAGGATAGAGCCCATCCTGCCCAGTGTGCTGGGGGTGAGCGGGCAGTGTTGCTGACAGGAACAGTTTCATTTATGAGTGATGCTCTGAGAGGTTAGGTGACATGGCCACACAACAGAGCCGGTGAATGGCAAGGCCAAGACTCGGCTTTATGTATTGGTAAGAAGACCTTATCCCTCTGTCTGTCTGCCATCCAGTCATCCCTCCTCCAGCCATTGACCCATCCATCCATTTAATACATACAGAGGCTGTACTAACAGATGCCATGCTATGTATCATCCAAAGATCACAGCTTTGACTCGTTACTAAGCACTGGGCTCTACCTGGGGCATCCGGAGATACGTGTGCATCTCAGCCATGCACACAGCTAGATGTTCAGAACTTCTCATGCTTCCTTTACCATTGAGGACGTCTGCAACCTCAGAGAGGTCCAAAGACTTCCCTGGCTTGTATGAGAAGCCAAGACTAGTGTGTTGCCTGCAGAGTCCCTGCTCCGACTTTCTGTAAGTTTGTCTGCCCAGAAGTGGACCCTGTCTCTGTCATCTGTGTGCTTCATCAGAATGCCCTGTGGCTCACACGGGCCATGTATTTAAATGTCTGCTTCTCTGTCTAGTCATTCTCCACACAGCATGTAACCCAGTCACCCACCGTTCATGCTTCCATGCTGTGGCCCGTCCCCTTTCCCTCCCCTTCTTTCCTTTCTTCCCTTCCTTTCTCTCCCCACCTCCCCCAGCTTCCACACACTCACCCTCTCCTCCAGGGAGAATGGAGGGGTCAGCTTGGGCTAGCTTGTCTGCATTACAAATCCATGTTGAATGGTGTTACTTTGGTAGCACCTGGCTGGCCAGGGTGAGGGTTTTCACACTGTGGAGACACCAAGACACAGGGCTTGTATCCCCAAGAGCCAGTTGGTAAGTATTTCTTAGCTCCAGATGGCTATCCATCATCCATTTGCCCAGCTGTAGCTATCCACCCAAGTGTAGACAGTTGCTCATTTATTTGCCCATCCATCCGTCCGTCCGTCCATCCATCCATCCATCCATCCATCCATCCATCCATCCTCCCACCCACTCACTCACCCATCCATTCACTCACCCACTCATCCATTCATCTGTCTGTCTATCCATCCATCTACCCACCCACCCGTCCATCCATCTATCTATTGATCCATCCATCCGTCTGTCCATCAGTTCATCCATCTGTCCTTGCACACATCCCTCTGTCTCTATGCTGTCCACTCCTCAGTCCAGTCATCCTGTAACCACATATCTCTTTCTCTAGGCATTTGTCCACATAACTGTTCATTGTCCCTACCCTGTCACTCAGCCCACTCATCCCCTGTCAGCCATCCATCTCACAAGCTCTTACGCTATAAGGCCATCATCAGGCCTGGGGTATCTAAGAATTGTTTCCCTCTCACCAAGTAAGGGGGGTATGGGCTCACTTCCCTGCCCACTCTGCTGCCCAGCATCTGGGATTCCCTGCAGCAGAGACCCAGTTTCAGCTGCCTGGCATGCTGGGCTGAACGCCATAGGTGCCGATTCCAGCTGGACGCACCCAGACTGCTATCCCTTCCGCCTGCCCCGATTGTCTGTCTGCCACGTGACCTGAGTCTCCTTTTCCCCTGTTGTCTGTGTTTTGTCTCCTCGCTGTCCCGCCTGCTCTTCTCGCCTGCTCTCCTTCTGCCTGGCCGCTTGGGGCCCCAGCTTTCTCCAGACCTGACTAGGCTAAAGGAGAGATACGTCAGGACTAAGAGAGACATCTTGGCTTTGAGAGTTGGGGGTAGAGACATGCAGGAGCTGAAACTCAAGTGCGATTGTAAGGTACTGTCCGTCTGTCCGTCCCTTGTAAGGTACTGTCCATCCCTTGTAAGGAAGGTACTGTCTGTCCCTTGCTCTTGGCCCCAGGGGGCCACTCTGCTGGGCCACGGAGGAGGGTGGTATGAGTCTGGGGAATCTGCTCTTGGTATGTGTCACCTGGTTATCCTTCACATCTGCACTGCAGAAGGGCAAAGCCATGAGCCAGATGTTTCTGCCACTTCCTTGTTTTTTTGCGTAGACACATCCTCTGCCCTGCCCCACACCCACCAGAGGGGTGCCAATGAGCCCCAAGAATGCCTGGTGGCACTGTACTAAGACCCCCCAGAATGACCTGGGGTTCTCTCTTCCTCTCTCTTTTTAATTCAGGTTCCTAGCCAGAACCAGGTAGCCACACACCTGTAATTCTAGTACTTGGGAGGCTAAGGCAGGAGGATTGGGAATTCAAGACCAGCTTGGGCTACATAATAGGACTAGGTTTCTGGGTACTCGGTTGGCAACAGTAGCTAGCCTTAATTGAGTGAGCACCACACAACATGAGCCTTGGAGCCTTATGGATCTGGGTTCGATCCCAGCCTCACTACCTCCTCCCTGAGTGGCCCTGGACAGCAGACCCCTTGGCTTCTCTGGGTCTGCATTTCTCTGCCCTCAGTAGCAGCAGCCCCAGGGTGGATGCTGGACTGTATGGCGAAGCCCGTAAGGTACTTGGTGACATTTGGCTCTATGAGCTTAGTGATGGTGGCCCCAGTTACTGTCCCCAGGGAATCCAGGGATGGCTGCCTTTTTATCATGATTTTGTATAAGGAAAGTAGGTAGTGGCTAGCGGTCACCCCAGCAGTCAGCAGCAGAACTGGGCTCTAGTCTGGGCATGCCAGGCTCTGATGCTGTCTGTCCTACAGTTCAGCCTGCATCAGAACCAGGACCAGCAACAGGAGGGCGAGGGACCCCAGCAGACACTGCTGGAGGTCGCAACCAAAGAAGGGAGCAGGGAGGGGAAGCCAGGAGCCCATGGAGGCTTGCACTGTGTGGAAGGGCGCACGTGCCAGGCTCAGGGGACCTTTTGGGGTGTTCATCTGCTGTTGCTCTTTGCTCAGAAAAATGCCAAGTGGAAGGGCTCTGATGACTCCCCAAGGCCCCTTGAAGGATTCTGAGGTTAGACCCATTGATGGCTCCATTTAGAGATGTAACCACCATAGTCAATTGTGCCTCAGAAGAGAGGCAGTTTTTGGGGTTGATGTATGTTCCTTCATTAGATTTTCATAGGTGCTTATGATTCTCCCTCTCAAGAGAACAAAAATCATGACATTGGACACAGGGAGGGGTGGGGACCTGCTTCCCCTTTCCCCTGTTTCCTGAAAGCCTGTCCTGTTCCTAAAAAGCCACTACTCTGTGTTGGTCTCCAGCCTCAGCCCCTCCCACACCCTCTCAGCAATCCTCCCTCAGATACTCAGCTCCTCCCAGACCCTCTCAGCAATCCTCCCTCAGACACTCAACTCCTCCCAGACCCTCTCAGCAATCCTCCCTCAGACACTCAGCTCCTCCCAGACCCTCTCAGCAATCCTCCCTCAGACACTCAGCTCCTCCTAGACCCTCTCAGCAATCCTCCCTCAGACTCTAAGCCCCTCCCAGCCACTCTCAGCTCCCTCCTGACCCTCAGGCTCTCTATGTCCCCAGGTTCTCAGACGCATAGGCTCTCAGTCTCCCCAGGTTCTTAGCTTCCCACCAGGTTCTCAGCCCCCAGACTCTTAGAACCCACCCCAACCCTCAGCCTCTAGGCTCTCAGTACCCCCAGGCTCTCAGTACCCCCAGGCTCTCAGTACCCCCAGGCTCTTAGTAACCCCAGGCTCTCAGTACTCCCAGGCTCTTAGTAACCCCAGGCTCTCAGTACCCCCAGGCTCTCAGTCCATCCTCACTCAGACCCCATGAAGGGACGTGCGTAGCTCCCTTCAGCTCCAACAGCCAAAGAGCTGCTGGATGTAGCCGTGAGAGCCCTGAACCCAGGGGAACCCTGTCTCCCAGATCGGCCTCCTCATCCTTATCAGAATCTGAGGAATGAGAAGGTTTCCTGGAACATCCACGCCATGGCTGTGTGGCTCTTCCCACTAACAGTGAAATGGAATCGAAATTTCTAATTCTTAGTCACATGGCAGGCACGTCCAGAGTGCCCATTAGTCACACATGGGCCCCATATTGGACAGGGCAGATAGGGTGTTCACCCCTGATGGACATCATAGTGACTAATGCTGCTGGTTGGGGCAAAGGGACAGATGTTTCCGGTCAGGTCCGGGTCCTGGTGGCGGGGTATCGGGGTATCCGCTTCCCACTCTGAGCAACCACTCTCTTCCCTCAAGACCTGCTTGACTGGCTTTATTGACAGCACCAGGATGTGGCTTCTGCATCTTGGGGCCTCAGTGTTCCCTCTCTGTGGGCAGAGGCTCAGAAAGGAACATGGCTGTTGGGGAAGAGGGGCGGGGCTTCTCTTCTGGCTCAGCAGATGAATCAATGGGACAGAACTTAGGGGGCAGGTCAGCCTTAGCGACCTTCCCAGATCTGTTCACTCTCTGCTCACCTGGGAGGGTGGCTTGTGCTCTTTTGTCCGAGATTCAGAGAGATAGAGTGACCTGTCCATTTGCCGAGGAGTGTCAGAGTTGGGATTTGAACCCAGACCTTGTCTTTTCCCCGTCCTGCCACCTCCTTAAGTAGAGGGAAGAGGTTATGCCCTTTCCTGCCCACAGAGGGACCCTGGGGCATGGGTACATCTCCCTCCCTGCCACTCCTGGTTTCTGCTGATCACCCATCAGGTGAGGGATGGATAGAAGAAGGCTGACTGGTTCTGATGTCTGTACTGAGGTCTCTTAGATACAGGCATACCGGCTCCCCTCAGCCTCTGACGAGCTGCCTCTGCCTTTGCCCAGATGACTCAGCTCATGAAGGCCGCCAAGAGCGGGACCAGGGATGGGCTGGAGAAGACCCGGATGGCTGTCATGCGAAAAGTCTCCTTTCTGCATAGGAAAGATGTCCTCGGTGAGCAGGGGCAGCCCTCAGCAGTGTGCTGGGGGTGGGGTACACTGGGGGTGATACTGTTGGTGTCTGGCCTCTTTGGAACTGAACCCCAAATGTCTGGGTCAGTCCCAGCTTGCTTGCCACACCTCTGACCAGCATGGTTGGTTTCTTCTGTGAACCTTGGGGCTCCCCTTCAGTGTGTGGCCTTTCCTGTCAGTGTGTGGCCCAGGCTGTTGCCCTCCTGTCTCCTGGTTCATGTGACGTTTTCTAGAACATTCTTTGTCCATCTTCCTCTCACTGGTACTTATTGAATACCTCCCAAACACCATCTTCAGTGACTCTAACAGCATTTCTTCCTGGGGCTCCGGGTGCAGCGGGGAGCTGATATAGAAATAGGGAATGGTGGCTCATGAGATGTTGGAGAGCTGATGTCAATGTTTGTGAAGTGTCTTGGGGGCAGGAGTATCACATGGCAACATGCAGATGAGGGGACAGGTACAGAGAGGTCGTAGACTTTCCTGAGGACACACAGGCATGGGGGTGGAGATCAGGGTAGCTCTATGAGCCCAGCTGGATGCTTGCTCTTGACCTTAAAGACATCAGAGAGTCACCCAGATTTTAGACAGAAGTGTCCCGTGGTTGGATGTGGTCAATTGACCATTTATTCATTCAACAAGCTGTCTACTGTGGGCTGTTATGAATAGGAGCCCACAGTCCTGAGATATGTCTGTGGGCAAAGTGGTTAGGGATTCTGCCCCGGCTTCTGGCAAAGCCAGTGCTCTGGCCAGACGAGAGGTGAAGGCGTGAGAAACTGGGTAGGATGATGTCCAGTCACACTAGGCGCTCTGGGGATGGGGGAGGGATGGGAGAGGGGGAGTGGGGGGTGAGGGAGGGGCTGGGGAGGGAGCAGAGGAAGATGGGGAGTGTGTGCTGAGAGCCTGCAGTCCTCCGATGAGGTGCCATTTCACCCTCTGGGGTGAGTCACGCGAGTAGTTGAGGGGAGGGTTGGTTGAGGAAATGACGGAGGTGGAAAGAGGGTCCTGTGTTGCCTCAGCTGCCCGGGCCTTCATGGCTTGCACAGGGCTCTGCAGGCACCCGCAAGGCTGGCAGCTCCTGCACCTGCCAGCCCAAGGCTTCACCTGGGGGCAGCTACTGGCAGGAGGTGAGGGATTCCTCTGCCCGAGTGCTTACCTCCCATTGTCTTGATTTTCTCCCTGCCCTGACCGCTCTTCCCAGAGAACCCAGTTTCCCCACCCCCCACTCCCACTGAAGTGTCCAAATCTTATTTTTGATTCCTACCAGGGCACTGATCCCCTCTTCCAGGTAGTGTTCAGACCGGGGCCCTCCACAGGTCTCCCAGCAAGATCCAGCACTCGGGATGTGCTGTCTTTGGTGACAACAGACAAGAGGACAAGGGGACAGAGATGTAGGGCAGTAGGTTAATGACTAGTCACGTCTGGGCAGAATTCTGAGGGTGCCAGTCCTTGGGCGGGAGGAGGCCTCATCCGGGGAGTGTCTGTTGCTGGACCGGCGCTCAGAAGGAACTGCCTCCAAGCTAGGGAGCACCAGTTGCGAGCCTCCAGTGTGAGCCTCCGATGTGAGCCTCCGGTGTGAGCCTCCAGTGTGAGCCTCCAGTGTGAGCCTCCAGTGTGAACCTCCGGTGTGAGCCTCTTGTTTTACTTTTCCTTCTTCATGCATTGGGTCTGACAGTGGTCCCTGTCTTCTGAGGCCATAGGAATGAGGACCATGTTGCACACAGAGTCCTGCACAGCAGGCATCGTTCTTGAGATCTGTCAGCCCTGGCAGCTTTTGGTGCCAGGATGGTATCATGCTGACTTGGGTCCCATCCAGTCTGTGACCTCGAGGCTGGGACCTCACCCAGTTCTCACAGAGGTAACACATAACACTGGCCGAACCGATCACCGCCCCACACAGTACAGTGCTAAGTGGGCTGGGCAGAGGCTGGGCATTTAGAGTTCTTTCCCCTACTACCTTTTGGGGTGAGCTGGCAGTAGACAGCCTGGAGTAGACAGGGAGTAGACAGCCCTGGAGCCTGGGGACTCTTTCTGGGACACCCTCCCCACTCCGCCCACTAGCCCTGGGTCTAAAATGACCCTCCCCCAGGGACGTTATTAATAGCTGGGCGGCTCAGATCACAGGCCAAGAATGTTACCCAGCAGCTCTTGGGGGAAGAGGAAGCCACGGAGCCGGCCACTGGGGTGGGTGCGCTATCATGCCCGAGGCAGTATGTGGGCCAGGCAGGAGGGCCTTTGCCACCCACACCCTCACCCCCACACGCTCATCCGCTGTCCGTCCTCCTCCTCCTCCTCTGTGTCCTGCTCAGGTAAGGGGCTGACTGTGTGAACCGCTTCTCCAGCAGCTGGGCTGGCTGTCACTTCTCGTTTTCTCTGTCTCTCACTTCCTGCCATCTGTGCCTGCCATGGGCTCTAGGGTCTCTGAATAGCAAGGGCTCATCACGCTGAGCCTCTCGTGGGGGGACTCAGAGCCTGCCCTTCTGCATCTTACTGGGCCTTCTTTTTCTCTTAGGAGCTTGGGCTGTTGTCTGGCTTTTTTCTTTTTTCTTACTATAGGCTAAGCCCAGCCACACTGGATGGGAGTCCCTGCCACACCCAGATGAGCCCGCTCCCTCTGGGCATCTTTGTATTTTTTTCAAAAATGGAAGTGCACAGCTGACGGTTTGATTCCTGTAGGGCTCTATTTTTTCGTCCCCTCTTTGGTGTCCAGATGAAAACTATTTTTAGTTCCCAGTGATGGAGACACGAGTGGTTCGTCCCTGCCTGGCCAGAGCAGGCGGGTCTCAGCAGAGCCAGTGGCCCCTTATTGTGGGCCCTGAAAGTTGGAGTTGGAACTGACCCACTTGGCTCAGGGGCAGCTGTTTCCAGATGTGACTGGGGCTTTCTGAGTGGTTCTTATCTCCCGGGGCCTGAGCAGAGCGTGCCATGCTGTCCGGTCCTCACCTTAGCTGTGCCATCTTCCCGTCTGTCCTTCCAGGTGACTCAGAAGAAGAGGATATGGGTCTCCTGGAAGTTGGTGTGACAGACATCAAACCTCCTGCACCAGAGCTGGGCCCCATGCCGGATGGCTTGAGTCCTCAGCAGGTCTGTGGGGAGGTCTGCAGGGGAGAGGCCCCCAGCCTAGTGCCTGGAGCTAAGCAAGTTAGAGACCGAGGGGAAGTGACTATGGAAGAGGGGTGGCTTTACTAGGGAACTGGACACCATGTTCCGTACCATGGCACTGGGGATGGTGAGGTCCGTTTGGGATGCTTAAGACACACTGACCCCATGACCATCTGAGCAGGTATGTCCCATGTGGCTCTGGGGCTCCTGTAGCCGTCAGGTCTCCTTCTTGCCTTTGGGACCCTTCACAAGTCAGGTACTAGTTCTGTTCCTCGGATCCCACACACTGACTGTACTCTCGGCCCGAGCAGGTAGTCCGGAGACACATTCTGGGCTCCATTGTGCAGAGCGAAGGCAGCTACGTGGAGTCACTGAAGCGGATACTCCAGGTGCAACCTCAGAGGACTCCTGGTCTCTGGGATGAGGGAAGGAAGGGCCCCGGAGGACACAGTTTATAAAGAACATTTAGGGATTGTCAGAGTTTTAAAGCAAAAAGCCAGTCCTGCTTCTTAGGAACAACAGGCCAAGTGGGGACAGCAGGCATTTCCAAGGCGTCTGTTTACAGGGAGAGCTGTATTCTGAAGTGAAATTGGGGATCTCAGAAATGAGAACACCAAGGCCATGTTCCCTTTTGCACCTGGAAGGGGCTGTGTCTTCCTGGTCATTCAGATAATCTTCAAAGCAAGGATGCAGGGGGATGCCCCCTCTTCCTCACACTGGGGTTCTCAGGGGATGTTAAAGCAAGTGTTTGAGTGACATGTATGTTACCCCTGGTTTGAGTCTCTGAGACCCGGACTCCCCAAGGATGCCAGTGTAAGGCCACCAGAGAAATGAACTGGTGTGGGGTCAGTTTTGCACCCATATGAAGGAGCACAGGCATCAGAAGAGGCGACTGGAGTGGGTACTCTAGCTTTGAGAGTTCAGGGAACTGTGGTGATCTGGGACCTTGCTGCTCAGTCACACAGATGGCTCTGAGTTTCCCTGCCAGCCGGCCTTGGCACCGAGCCGCCTACCCAGAGTCCTCACACACAGCTGGTGTAGAAGTGACCCTCTTGCTCTCAAACCAGCTTAACATAGACGTTCCGGGGGTTGTGGAGTGACGGAGATAAGGCAGGAATGTCACATTCTCGGAGAACCTTCTAGAAACTTCTACGAGGACCGCAGGATGCTTCTACCCGTGCCAGGAAGGCTCCACTGTGGGTGGGGTGGGGTGTCTGCCCAGTTCTTGGCCTGCCTTGTCTAGGTGGTCTTGAAGATGGCTGGTCTCATCCCTCCCCCCACCCATCCTGGCAGGATTACCGAAACCCACTAATGGAGATGGAACCGAAGGCGCTGAGTGCCCGCAAGTGTCAGGTGGTGTTCTTCCGAGTGAAGGAGATCCTACATTGTCACTCCATGTTCCAGATCGCCCTGTCCTCCCGCGTGGCCGAGTGGGACTCCACCGAGAAGATTGGAGACCTCTTTGTGGCCTCAGTAGGTGCTTCTACTTAGACTTAATGGCTCAACCTCCACCCCCACTTGGTTTGCCTCATCTGAATCGATGATGTCAGAGCCTCAGTCACTGTATCCTGCATGAGAGGTTAAGACACCTTGATGTCTCAGAAGAGGTGCCAGGCCAAGATAATATTGAAGCCAGGGTATGGTGGGCAGTACTGCCCGGAGCCCAGCCTCACGGTGGTCTGACAGGGTGCAGGTTCGTTTCTAAGTATGCCAGGCACGATCAGTGAGGGTTTGTATATGCTGGCCCAGGGTACATTCACAGCTCCAGGGCAAAGCCTTAGGATCTAGGGGGAAGAGTTCTGGATGGTGGTCCAGGAGTCCTGGTTCCAAAACGTCAGGCAAGTCTAAGGATGTCCCTGGAATGAGTGGTGTGCTGGATTCCTGCTTGTCAAATGGAATCCCTCAGACTTCAGACAGGGAGCTGGTGAGAAACGGCCAAGCCAGCTTTGCTTGGCTGTGAGCCTCTGGGTTCTGCTTCCGGAAAGGATGACAGTGTTCGGGAGAGCTTAGATGGGGCATCTCAGGTGGGTGTGTCCAGGGGGGCCATGCTGAGAGGTTGGCTGACGTCTACTTTCTGTAGTTTAGCTGTGGATGGATGGCTTGGGGACATTTCAGATCCTGGGCACAGTAAGGAAATAGAGCCCAGGCAGCACCCCTGCCCTCAGCTGCCTTCTCTCTCCAGTGGGTTCTGAGTTGCTGTAGACTCTCTGGCTTCTGTGACCTCGACGACCTTCCCAACTCGGAGCCCCCCCCCCCCCTCCCCTGAGCAGGGTGTCAGAGCGTGATAGGGTGGGCATGGCCGGTTCCTCTCCCCATGTTGATGTAGCCCCCCGCTTCCGTTTCTTACAGTTCTCCAAGTCCATGGTCTTAGACGTATACAGCGACTATGTGAACAACTTCACCAATGCCATGTCCATCATCAAGAAGGCCTGTCTCACCAAGCCCGCGTTTCTTGAGTTCCTCAAGGTAGCCTGGGGCCAAGTAGTCTTTGCTCCCTTGGGATGGACTTGGGGCGGTGCCTCACAAGAGAAGGGTCATTGTCTTACCAACTGTGGAGTCATGGCTGTGGGCTAGATTAAACCCCAGTTTCCAGGGCAAACCTGGCACACATGGTTCTGTGCGGTGGGTACCAGTGTTGGCCTGTCTCTCCACGGGCGGTGGCTTCCTTGTTTGTGAAATGACATGGGAATCTCCAGGTCTTGTGCTTCATCTGGGAACACAAGGTCTGAGGCTGTGGGAAGTTGCAGAACTCTTGATCAGCTGCAGCTAGGTTCCAATAATCTCCATGGCGGGGCGGGTGAGGAGCAGGGCTCTGCCTGCAGGGACCTGTGTCCAGAAGAGGACACGAGTAGGTGAAATGTTGGGCCTTTGGCTGAAGAGCCCTGTGCCCCAGTGAGGAGGACATGGACCGGGAGGGCTTTCTTACGGGGGAGTCATCTGACACGGGTCTTGGGGAGGAGACAGAGAGCTGTTTCCAGTGTAAATATTGACAAGGGTCAGAGGCAGGACTGAGGGGGCAGGCAAGGCTGGAAGAATTCTGGAGGCACAAGACAGAGCGTAAGGATGCTCCCGCAGGCACTGTGGTTTATTTTGGGCTCTTCTGGATCTTCAGGCCTTGGTGTGGTATTTAAGGTATTGAGGAGCCACCGAAGAGCTTCAAGCTGGGATAGAAAACATGGAGACTAGTGGGAAAGCCACGAGGTTGCCAGGGATATGGGCCAGGACCCACAGGACACATGCTGGTAGAACAAGCAAGCAGACACAAGGCAGGACAGGAAGACCCTCATGGCCACCCTCACCCCGGCTCAGGCCTCTGTTTGAATTTACACAGAGAGGATGATAATACTGGTTTCTTCTAGACGGCAGTGAACACAGTGTTGGGTTTTCCAGTTTTGCCTTTGGATGGGAAGCCTGTAGTGGCTGGTTTGGTCCCCTGAGGGTGTGGCTTACACAGGCGTATCCATGATGCGAACATCCCTGACCGTGGACCTGGAGCCCAAGGAGAGAGGGCCCTAGGATGAGGACTAGGTCTGGATCCTGGTGCTGGACTCTAGCTGTTGAAGCTTGACAAGTGACATAGCTTTGTCCCCACAGCGGCGGCAGGTGTGCAGTACGGACCGAGTCACCCTCTATGGGCTGATGGTGAAACCCGTTCAGAGATTTCCACAGTTCATCCTCCTGCTTCAGGTACTGCCTAGGGCTCCCCAAGGGTCAGGGGACAAGTATGGGTAAGAAGGCTAGGTGGATATTATCCATGGGGCATTCCTACGGCAGCCTGTTGTGCTCAATGGGATTAAAAAAGATTTATTTACAATTATGTGTATGGATGTGTGTCTGTGTGTGGGCTTCTGTGTGTAAATGCTGGTACCTTTGGAAGCCAGGGACGTTGGATCCATTAGTGCTAGAATTACAGACAGTTTTGAGCCACCAGAGACGGATGTTGAGAAACTGAAATTGGGTCCTCTGTAAGAGCTGGAAGGTCTCACAAGTGCTGAGCCATCTCTCTAGCCAGTAGGCGTGTGTGTGTGTGTGTGTGTGTGTGTGTGTGTGTGCATGTGTGTATATGTGTATGTGTGGATGCATATGTGTGTGTATGTGTGTATATGCGCACGTGTGTATGTGTGTATGTATGTGTGTGTATGTGTGCATGCGTGTGTGTATGTGTGTATGTGCGCATGTGAGCATGTGTGTATGTATGTGTGTGTATGTGCGCATGCATGTGTGTATGTGTGGATATATATGTGTGTGTGTATGTGCACACGTGTGCATGTGTGTATGTGCGCATGTGTGGATGCATATGTGTGTGCATGTGTGTATGTGTGTGTATGTGTGTGGATGCATATGTGTGTGGATGTGTGTATGTGTGCACGTGTGCATGAGTGTATGTATGTGTGTGTATGTGCGTACACTCTGTTGCATGTTTTATTATGCTTATGTGCATGTTCTCTCTGGCTCTGGCAGGACATGCTGAAGAACACTCCCAGGGGCCACCCTGACAGGCTGTCGCTGCAGCTAGCCCTCACGGAGCTGGAGACGCTGGCTGAGAAGCTGAATGAACAGAAGCGGCTGGCCGACCAGGTGGCTGAGATCCAGCAGCTGACCAAGAGTGTCAGTGACCGCAGCAGCCTCAACAAGGTGGGTGTGCATCACCTGTGGCTTCTGCAGCTGTGTGTCACCTGTGACTTCTGCAGCTGTGTGTCACCTGTGACTTCTGCAGCTGTGTGTCAGCTGTCACTTCTGCAACTGTGTGTCACCTGTGACTTCTGCAGCTGTGTGTCAGCTGTGACTTCTGCAGCTGTGTGTCACCTGTGACTTCTGCAGCTGTGTGTCACCTGTCACTTTTGCAGCTGTATGTCACCTGTCACTTCTGCAGCTTGCCTGGGGTTCCTCACTAGGGAGTGTTCTATGAGGGAAGAATATAAATATATATATGGACAGCATCTTGTTAAAGCCATCTGTAACCTTGTGTGTTTACACTTGTCCACTTGTTTCCAGACATAATGACTCTGAGACTTAGTATTTCACTGCCTAGGGCAAAAGCTTTGCTTATTTCCTGACTAGTTCATATCTTAATTACCTATTTATTCTATTCTAAGTCATGTGGTGTGGCTGGTTACCTGGTCCTCAGTTCACACGACCATATTCTTCTGTGTCTGGGGCGAATGTCCTGCCTGACTATCTCCTACAGTCCTCTCTTGTCTCCCTCTCCCTCTCCCTCTCCCTCTCCCTCT
>NW_021620793.1:1229620-1234513 GCF_004785775.1 Grammomys surdaster | reverse complement strand
CTCCCTCTCCCTCTCCCTCTCTCTCCCTCTCCCTCTCCCTCTCCCTCTCCCTCCCCCCCCCCACTGGATGCCCCACCTTCTAATCCTACAACGGCCATAGGCTTTTTTACTGACCTACTGACCTACTGACCCACTGACCGGCGATGTTTCCATTCATCGCATAAGAGATATCTCTACAGCTTCACATGTATCCCAGGCTGGCCTCAAACTTACTCAAAGTTACTCAAAGGAGGATTTTGAAATTCTGATCCTCCTGCCTCTGCCTCCCCATGATGGGATGACAGGCATGCACCACCATGCCCAGTTTATGCAGCGCTGGGGATCGAACCTAGGATTTTATGCACGTTCGGCAAGTCTTTCCCCACTGAAGTCTAAATGCAGGGTTTCAGCCAGCGAGCTGGTGAACATCTGTGATTCTAGCACTTGGGAGACAGAGGTAGGAAGAGTCAGAGTTTCAGACCAGCCTGGGCTACCTAGGGAGTTCTAGGACAGCCAGGGTTACATACAAGAAAAAAAGCAAAGACAAGATCAGCCGCAGTGGGCTGCAGTCCTTCTGTTTCCTGCCAGCATGTGGGGCTTGGTGTGAGCCCCTCACCGCCCCGTGCAGGGCTGGAGGCCCTATGCTTACTGACTGTAGAATGAGGTGGACACAGATGCTCTGCTGGTGAGGTGATCTCTTTAGGGCTACCAGATGGGTGTTTGCAGAGAGGGGACATGGTGTGAGGTCACAGGAAATGTTTGATGTCCTGGGGAATCCCAAAGGCAGAGCAGAGGCTGATGTTGCTAGAGGGGATTTCAGTGGTGTGGAGAGATTGTCCAGGAGGCTGGCCTGGGAGACGGCGCTCGCCACTGTGGAGAGCTCGCTAGCTAGGGCTGCTGCCTTTGAGTTTTGTGTATGACCTTTACTGCTGGTCACGGGATCAGGCTGGGCTGGGTCACCTGAGGTCCTGAAGTCCTGAGTTTCAGGCTCTCCCATGCACTGGCCTGTCCAGGCCACAGTCAGGCTGCAGGTGTGCTTGGGTCCACATTGTTCTTTTAAGAAAGTAGAAGTCATTGGTGGCATTTAAAATGTATGACATGCCATAAACCTCAGATCTGAGGAACTTTCCCTAAGGGCTGGGAGCTGGCGTGACACCTGACCTGTGTGGTTCCCTTCACCTGAGTGTGGTTGCCCACTTCTGGTTGGTCTCACTGTGACTTCTCACAAAGGGCATGTGTTGGCATCCGGTTTGCGTCATCTGTTCTGGGAGCCCAGAATCTGGTGTGTGTGGCAAGGAAAAAGGGGAACAGTCCCCTCCCTTAGGGAGCTTCCCATTCAGCATGTCTTCCCCAGGGATCATTGCCCCCCAACATCCCCCCACTGGACAGTGCTGACTGCCCCATGCCCCAAGCCTGCTGTTTTGGAATGTCTCTGGAGCGAAGGCATCAGTTCCCCAAGCCCCCTGTGCTGGCCTTTGTGTTGTCCAAGCCAGTGGTAGAAAATGCCTGCCAGGGGAAGGGATGCCTGTTGGTAACCGCCCTGGGAAGAGTTTTCTGTTCTCTTCTGCTGCATGCATACTCCCCATCCCCAGACATAGCAGGAGGTGGTTAGTGAGAGCGGTTTGATATCAGGCTAGAGGATGGATGATCTGAGCCTCAGTTTCCCCCTCTGTGTGAAGGGTGAGCTGGGCATGTGTGGATGCTAATGTGGAGAGGGTATCAGCTACACACTGCGCCCTCCTGCCCAGGGGCCTCTTTGGACAATCTGGGCCAGTCAAGGAGGATCGGATCAGCATTCGGCCTCTGGCTGGTACCCAGAGAAAAGCGGAAATGAAACTGGGAGGGGGCAGAAACAGCCCCGTGAGCTGTCTTTAAACAGCCGACTCAGGAACAATGCTAGTGCAACACTGAAACTTTCTCTCCCTTTTTAAATCTGCGTAAAGGGACAGGGCTGAAGCCCAAGGGACTTTCCTCTTCCCAGTGTAGGTCCTGGCAATCGTGGCTGCTATCGTGGAGGCGGAAGGCCATGGGCTGGGTGTGTTTTCATGAGCTGAGTCTGCCTTACTTATTATGGACACTGGGGAAGACGTAGGGGCAGAGCAATGGTGGGGACTCCTGGAACCTCGAGCTTCCATAAGGTGGGAACAGCATGACCATTCCAGTTCCTGTTGAGATGGGCACTGCCACCCAATGCAGGGAGACGAAGCAGAGGGGCTCCATCCCGTGTGGGTGATGGGGGTCGTTGGGGTGCTGTGGGCACTGTGCACATCCAGAATCTGTTTCTGTACCTTAGGGGTGCTAAGTGGATGAAGTCCCACGGTGCACACCGTACAGCAGTGTTGATGTCACTAGGACCTTAGTTTGCCTGTCTCCTTGAGGGGTGCTCTGGGAAGCAGGGTCCTCTCCAAGGGAGGCCAGCAGGGAGAGGTTGGGACCAAGACAATCAGAATCACACCATTCAGTGACAGATTTCACTGGACCCCCTCCCAACCTATAAAACCCTATAAGGAAAAAGATATTTCTCAGAGGGATTTTGGATGCTTTGGGGGTACCTGTGAAGTGGGGTGGGCTGGTTCAGGTGCTTGGGGTCTGAGAGTCTTTGGTCTCTTTAGAACAGGCATGGTTGACTGGAAGATCCGCTTTCATCCCCTCACAAGGCCCACAAGGGATGCTGTGGCCTGAGGCAGTTCAGTGGGTCATGGTGACCTCATGGGCCCCTTCCAGGTCAAGTGTCCCTGAAAAAACATGTCACTCCATGACAAACATGACCTCAAACATCAGCACTGAAACAACAAGGTCCTCTGTGGGTGACCATTGCATGCCCAAATAAGGGTATCCTGTGCCCTCCCAGGGTCACACTTGGTGGCACCCTGGGCCTGTTTAATGGGCTCTGCTGTGGCCTTTGAACCGTGGTCTGTGTTCGCCTGGTGTAGCGGCTTTGTGAATTTCTTAGCTAGACTCAATATAGATACCATGTTCGTTGCTAGTGTGATCTGCGCTGGTGACGTACAGGGTCCCAATGCATGTGTGTGCATGTGTGTGTGCGGTGTGCATGTGTGCATGTGTGGTGTGTTTGTGTGGTGTGTATGGTGTGTGCATGTGTGGTGTGTGTGGTGTGTGTGTGCATGTGTAGTGTGTGTGTGTGTGAGATGTGTGTGTGTGTGTGCATGCGTGTGTGCATGTGTGGTGTGTGTGTGTGTGTGATGGCAGGAGCCCGCTCACCTGAGAAAGAGGCTGCTGGGTTCCGCTCTGGTAAGGGTAGCTGACCAGGCTCCCCAGGGTCTCCCTGGAGCAGAGAACCCAATGTGTGTGCCCGGCCTTCCCTGTCCAGTGTGTCTTATTACCCAGTGACAGATGTTGACTCTGGGTCCTTCTCAACCTCTTTGTTTTGTTCTGAATACAGAATCTCTAGCCCAGGCTGTCCTCAAATTCCCTATGTAGCTGAGGATGACCTTGAACTCTCCATCCCCCTGCCTCCACCTCCTGAGTGCTGTGATCGCAGGTGTGTGCTACCACACTTGGTTTATGTGTTACAGGGGGTTCGAACCTGGGGTTCATGTATTAAAGGGAGCACTCTACCAGCTAAGTCACATCCCAGGCCTTCTGTCACTTTAGAGATAGGTCTCCCTGCATAGTCCAGGCTGGCCTGAGTCTCATGGTTCTGTCCCTCTGTCCCCCTCCTCCCGAGTGCTGGGGTTACTGTAGGCATCCATTCTCATACGCAACCTGGATCTTCTTTTCTGCAGGGTGGGAGAGGTTCTGAACCTCTGGCCTGGCTGTCTGGGCAGCATCCTAGATCATGACATCAGTGTTGACCTCTGTCCCTTCCCTTTTCCAGCTGTTGACCTCTGGACAGCGGCAGCTGCTTCTGTGTGAGACTCTGACCGAGACAGTGTATGGAGACCGTGGGCAACTGATCAAGTCTAAGGAACGCAGGGTTTTCCTGCTTAATGACATGCTGGTCTGTGCCAACATCAACTACAAGTAAGAGCTTGGCGTAGGGTGGGATGTCCCCTTTCAGGGACCTTTGCTGTTTGGTCCTCTCTCCCCAGCCTCAGGGTCATGGCCCCACCATAACCCTGTTAGGTGTCAGATTCTTTACCTTCTTCTTATCTCCCTCATGCCCTGTTTTGTCCTTGGCCCCCAAGGCTAAGATCTGGACAAGCCAGGGGCATCTCTGACCCCAGACTTACTGTCATTCACTGGCCATGGACGTGTGCTACAGCCTACTTTTAGTAGTTTAGCCTGATAACCTTGAAATTGAAGAAGGTCTTCCTTGTGTCTACCCCAGATCCCTGTGGTTTTGACTCACATGGGGTTCCGGATCTCAGCTGCTGGTATCCACCCAGAGCCCAGAGTAGTTTCTGCCCTGTTGGAGCATGGTTTCTAGCCCATGGGAGGCTGTAGAAGCACCCAGATCTGGGCTGTGGACTTAGCCTGAGATAGAAGGAACTGGGCCGGGAGGAAGGTGGCCTGTGGCTGCTGCTGGGACCTCACATATGGTTAGCACAGGAATTCACACAAATGTCAAGACCTTTGACTATTCGGGTGATGTAACAAGCTGGGGCTGCACTGCCCCAGGCCGTGGGAATTGGGACCCACGCTCTAAAATCACCCAGACCTCACTCAGCAGGGGAACTCACAGATGTCCCCTGTGTGGCCCCATAGGTCTTAAAAATGGGGATCCTCTATGGTGTACTCCTAGAACTCAGGCTGTGACCTCTCCAGCAAGATCCTGGGAGAATCTGTTTTCAAAATCTGACACTTTAAGAATCTAGGACATAGCTGGGTGGGTGGTGGCGAACGCCTTTAATCCCAGCACTTGGGAGGCAGAGGCAGGCGGATTTCTGAGTTCGAGGCTAGCCTGGTCTACAGAGTGAGTTCCAGGACAGCCAGGGCTACACAGAGAAACCC
>NW_021620793.1:1225612-1229520 GCF_004785775.1 Grammomys surdaster | reverse complement strand
AAAAAAAAAAAAAAAAAAAAAGAATCTAGGACATAGCCTGGTGCAGTTGTTAGAGTCAGGACAGGAAGTGTTCAGTGACTGTCAACCCAGGCCTGTTCTCCTACCTCTCAGCTTGGGTACTCATAGTGTGTATGTGTGTGCATGTATGCGTGCATGCCCATGTGTGTGTGTGTGCGCGCGCGTGCACATGTAAGCATGTGTGCGTGCATGTGTGCCTGTGTGTGTGTTTGTATGTGTGCATGCAAGTGCATGTATGCATATGTGCATATGTGTGTGAATCTGTGTATGCATTCGTGTGTGCATGCACATGTGTGTGCATTGCATGTATACATATGTGCATGTGTGTGTATGCATGCACATGTGTGTTCCATATGTATGTGTGCGTGCATGTGCATGTATGCATATGTGCATATGTATGTGTATGTGCGTGTGCATGTGTGTGTATGATGCGTAGGTCAGAGCACAATCTTTAGAGTCAGTTCTCACTCTTCTCTCTATTTGGATCCTGGGCATCAAACTCTCAGGTGAACAGGCTTGGTGGCGAGTAACTTTATCCACTGAGCCACCTTGACAGTCCCTGCCACTGTGAGTCATTATGTCCAGACACCCAGCAGGGCCAGGGGCATGACCACTGCCCTTCTCAGCCTTACACGTTCAGGGTTGACCACGTGTGAGGAGTGGGGCATGAGTGCTCAGTTTGGGGACGCCCGTTTGCCAGTGCGGCTGAGGCACTTCACTTTGCTGAATTTTTATTCTGGGGTCCCAAAGCTGCTAGAAAGGTTGCTGTCAGAATCAGAGAGGATGGTGGGTTGAGGCCCAGGGAGGCCTTCTATTCACACCTGGCCTAGGTGGCCATGCCTCCACTCTGGAGCTGTCCCTCCCTCCGTGCCTGCCGCCCAGGTCAGTGGCTGGCCCCCCCAGAGTCCTCAGCCTCACACGAGTGCCCCATCCCAATAACACATACCCCTTTTGTCTTTTCTCCAGGCCCTCCAACCACAGGTAGGTAGCTTGTGGCTTGGGGACTCAGGCATGTGACTCTGGTTCTGGGCCCTGGGCTCCCTGGTGTAATGCCTTGGTGTGGCTTTCCTGCACTGCCTGGCCTGGCTTGGTTTGGGCCTGAGGTCCTGCGCTTGTGCTGTCTGGAGCCTGGCTGAGCTAAGGTGCTGGGAGCTGGAGCTGTGTGGCCTCCGGGCTGGGCTGCAGCAGGCTCTCCAGAGTTCTTCTTCCAACCCACAGGGGCCAGCTGGAGATCAGCAGCCTGGTGCCTCTGGGGCCCAAGTACGTGGTGAAGTGGAACACGGCTCTGCCTCAGGTGCAGGTGGTCGAGGTGGGTCAGGACGGCGGTGCCTACGACAAGGACAATCTGCTCATCCAGCATGCTGGAGCCAAGAAGGCCACCGCTGCAGGGCAGGCCCAGAGTGAGTACTGCTGGCTGCCGCCTGTCACCTGTGAGCTGGAGAACTGGGGCCAGGGCTGGTAGGGGCTGGGCCTAGAGATTCTTGCTATTGTACCTCAGTGCAGATCTGTGGCTTCTCTTGCACACGCACGTCCCTGTGGTCTCATGGCTGCCGCACACCCTGCATACACTCCCTCATGTACAGCTCACACACTGACACAGGCCAAGTGTGACTTGACTATTAACTGCCTCCTGTCGGCTCTTGGACAGGTGCCTTCTGTCTGTACCTAACATGCTTCCTGGTACATCGTGGAACTTGGGGTCCTTACCTTACCCCCTGACCTACAGGGGTGCTCGAGAACTCAGGTCTGTCTGTTTCTTCCTGGGTCCCTGTCTCCCCATCCTGACCCAACCTCTCACATTATGCTTGAAGATGCGAGCATCGTGTTTGGTAGCATTTCCCTGTCTGCTTTCGGCCTGCAAAATGGCCTCCACCTCTGTGCATATGGACCTCTGCAGGAGCCTCTGGCTGCTTTTCTCTCTCTCTCTGTCCCCCCGCCCTCCCTAGAACTGGCCCTTTCAAGTGTGCTGTATGTATATTGTAGGATACCACCACCACCTGAGTGCTCTGATTCTCTTGGGATACAGGCCTGTGTGGCCCTCTTGGGAACATCTGTCTGCCTCCCTCTCCCACTGTGGCTCTTTGACCTCCTGGGGTCCTGGCCCAGGTGTGTATCGCCTTCAGCTGCAGGGTCTTCCCCAGTCTGTGCCCTTTCTTGTTATTTGAGTCAAGGGTACCCTTCCTCACCGTCTCCAAGCCGATCTCTCTGATGACCTGAGCTTGGGACAGAACCCCATCCCGGACTTTCTAGGCCCCAGGCTGAGTTTTCTTGTTGTTACTTTTCTCATTGCTGTGATAAAAATATCAAAAAAAAAAAAAAAAGCAAGTTAAAGAAGGAAAGCTGAGTTTGGGGTACATTCCTCACAGTGGGGAGGTCATGACAGGAAGCAAAGAGAGGTGCATGCTGTTCAGGGCCCACGTTCCTTCTGAGAGGATCTCCCCATTTTGGTTCCCACTAATCTGGCAACTCCTCACAGTGCTCAGAAGTGTGTCTCCTAGGAGATTCCAGATCCTGTAATATTAACAGCAATGGCTGACTGATAGTCGGCCTCACGGAACCTCCGTTTCAGCCAGGGCCTGGCTCCCAGAGATACTAAACCACAGGCCCAGCAGGACGGAGCACTGCACACTCACGGCACCTGCCAGGGTCAAGAGGAGCTCTGGTTTCGCTTCCCCTCCTCACGGCCGCTCTGCCCACAGCCCTGCCTGAGTGCTTGCCTCACTGGGCCCCGAGACGCTGGAAGTTCTGAGGCATGATTGCAACAGCTGTTCTACCCTCTGAGGCAGTGCCACTGTGCCCCTTCCAGATCTGTGTGTGAGACGAGAGAGGGCCGGTCCCCAGTCCATTTGTCCTTCTTGGGTCCCTTCAACCTCACTCCACTCCCTTCTTCCTGCCCACCCCCAGACTGTTGCTCTGGGAACCCCTGTGTACCTGACTCTGTCCCTCTGCAGTCTGACCCCCTTGAAAGGCAAGAGGCTCTGTAGACCCCTGGTTGGCCTTAGATTATTTTGTTTATCATATTGTTACACAAATCAAGACACAGGGAAAGCTTCCTGCACTGAACATGTGTGCTTTTAGCCCTTGAGTGAGGGTAAAATCCAAATAAAACACAAACTAGATAAAACTAACACTACAGGGCTGGAGAGATGGCTCAGTGGTTAAGAGCACCAACTGCTTTTCAAGAGGTCCTGAGTTCAATTCTCAGCAACCACATGGTGGCTCACAATCATCTGTAATGGGATCCAATGCCTTCTTCTGGTGTGTCTGAAGAGAGTGACAGTGTGCTCATATACATGAAATAAATCATTCCTTTAAAAAATAACACTGCAGGACAATAAATAATATTCCAAAAATAATAATAGCCCACACGTTGCTGTATTGTGACAGTTTTGTTTTGTTGGACCTGAGTTGCTCACACTACAGACGCAGCATGCTTTCCCATGAGTGGGTCCCCCCAAGTCCTACAGGGCGATTCATGTGGAACCCCATTTCCCCACCAACATCCATCCTTTGAACGTTTTCAGGGCATCCTTGCCGTCCCGTGCACCCCTTTGCTGGTTCCCATTGATCTTGACACCGCTCCACTCAGCTCCCAGATCCTCAAAACCTCTGACCCCATGCAGAAGAATGTGGCATTAAAGTCACACTGTCTAGGAGCCATGGGATGCACACCTGCTTTTTAACTGCTCACAGTGAAAATCCAGAAAGAGGCCTCAGTTCCCTTAGGCAGCCTGAGGAACCATGACTTTGGTTACCACCCTGTTCCCAAGGTGCCATCCAAGGGCTTCTCTGTGCCGTCCCCCCCTGCTCTGTCGCTGTCTCTCTGTCTCTCTCTCTTGTTTGCTCTCTCTCTCTCTCTCTCTCTCTCTCTCTCTCTCTCTCTCTCTCTC
>NW_021620793.1:1178539-1225602 GCF_004785775.1 Grammomys surdaster | reverse complement strand
CTCTCTCTCTCTCTCTCTCTCTCTCTCTCTCTCTCTCTCTCTCTCTCTCTGTCTCTCTCTCTCTGTCTCTCTCCACCCCGTATCCCCGCCCACTCGCCACCACTGGCCTGTCACCCTGGAACCTTCCTCCCAAGCATTTTCTACCATCTAGTTAATTCACTCCCCTCCCCCGCTGTCTGCCCAACCTTCTGGGTCCTAAGTCCCATAAGAGCAGAGACCCTGTCTGCTCTGCAGAGCAGGTCCCTCATATGTCACTGAACAGTGTGCTGCTAGCAGCCTCAGCACCTCTGCACAAGCTCTTCCCCGGCTTCCCCATACTCATCACATCCTGGCCTGTTGAAGGCTTCTCAGTTCTCTGAGTGTGGCTGACTTAGTCTTATGATCCTTGTGAGCCTCTGTACAGACTGACTGTGACACCATCCTAGGTACGACAGCTTCCTTCTGCTGGGGCCTCTGTCCCAAACCCTGGTCATATTTCCTTCAGCTTTTCCATTGGCTCTTCTCTGTGGGCATGGCTGACTCTTCCCTGTCAGCAGATGCTTCGCTTCCTGATGACACCTTCCTCAGCCCCAAGGCTGATCCCCGTGTCTTCTCTACCAGACAAGGTGTACCTGGGCCCCCCACGCCTCTTCCAGGAGCTACAGGACCTGCAGAAGGACCTGGCAGTGGTGGAGCAAATCACCCTTCTCATTAGCACCTTGCATGGCACTTACCAGGTAGGTGTGGCCCAGGGGTGGTGAGGGAGCTGCCCTTCATGGTGCCCCTTTGTGCCCTGCCTCAGCATGGATCGGTAGTGAAGGCCGGATCCCCGATCCTTTCAGAAAGCTTTGCATATGTCTGGTGTCTTAGGGTTTACTGCTGTGAACAGACACTATGACCAAGGCAAGTCTTATAAGGACAACACTTAACTGGGTCTGGCTTACAGGTTCAGAGGTTCAGTCTATTATCACCAAGATGGGAACATGGCAGCATCCAGGCGGGCATGGTGCAAGAGGAGCTGAGAGTTCTACATCTTCATCTGAAGGCTGCTAGCAGAATACTGGCTTCCAGGCAGCTAGGATGAGGGTCTTATAGCCCACACCCACAGTGACACACCTACTCCAACAAGGGCACACCCACTCCAACAAGGCCACACTCTAATAGTGCCACTCCCTGGACCAAGCATTTACAAGCCATCACATCTGGCTTTGTGCGCTAGTTGGAGGTCTTACAGTTCCTCCCTGGCCTCTGCCTCAGGCTTCAGCGCATCCTCTCAGGTGTCCCTCTGAGAAGAAGCAGCAACGGGGTGGGCTCTCATCCTGGGCTGGGGTGTCCCGGGTGTAGACAGGATTGCTTCCCGTGCTGCTAAATGAGCGGCCATGTTGAAGGCTTTATCCCATGTGCCCCGGGTGCCGTCACTGTGTTAGGTTTTCTGTGGTTTTTCGGGAGCCAGGAGACTGTGTGGTGACCCTTTCTCTCCCCAACACTAGAATCTGAACATGACTGTGGCCCAAGACTGGTGCCTGGCCCTCCAGAGGCTGATGCGCGTGAAGGAGGAGGAGATCCACTCAGCCAACAAGTGCCGCCTGAGGCTCCTGCTGCCCGGGAAACCCGACAAGTGAGGGGAAATGGGAGGGAGGGGCTGCTGCCAGTGAGGGTGGTCAGAGAGAGAGAGACAGACAGAGAGACAGACAGAGAGATAGAGACAGAGACACACAGAGAGAGACAGACAGACAGAGACAGAGAGAGACAGAGACAGAGAGAAACAGAGACAGACAAGAGACAGAAAGACAGAGAGACAGAGAGAGAGATGGAGAGACAGAGACAGACAGAGAGACAGACAGAGAGACAGAGAGAGAAGAGAGAGAGAGAGACAGACAGAGAGACAGAGAGAGAGAAAGAGAGAGAGAGAGAGAGAGAGAGAGAGAGAGAGAGAGAGAGAGAGGGAGAGCGCAAAAGCGCATGGGACCTCTTGTTTGTCATAGCTGCTGTGATAAGAGACGGTACACATCCACTGTGTGAACCATGCCCATGATAGCACCTAGCACATAGTAGGTACTTAGGAACCTGTGAATGAAGGAACATCTTGCTGACATCCTGGGTTAGCTCGGTTTTCTGTTGTTAGACTCGGCCCACTTAGCCTTTCTCCTCACCTCAGCCTGTGACATTCCAGATCTTCATAGACAGACCCAGCCACCCCTTTCGGGTCCTCTGCCCACAAGATTCATCACAGGAGCTGTGGGACCCTCTGTGTGTTGAAGTGGTCTTGAGGCAGTGGGATGGCCAGCCTGGCAGGCAGGCAGACTGAGGGAAAGGCCTCCTGCTGGCCGGGCCTCCTACAGCTCTGATGCTCTCACAGTGCCTGAACATCCTTACTTTACAGACAAGGCAGTGGGGACAGGGACAGGGACAGGCTCAGGATCCCTAGGCTTTGCTTGTGAGCTTCTCTGCTGGAGGTCTGAGCAGTGGGAGTCAGGCTATGCTCACTGCTCAGGCCTGGGCCTCTGGGGTGGGGACGAGGTTCAGGAGGAGATCGGGGTTCTGATGTCTGACTGTGGGAGGCTGCAGCGTGAGCTTCTGAAGCTGCCCCTCCTCTGCTGCCTCCTCTCTTGTGTCTGATTCTCTGGGACACCTAGAGACTGAGAGACACTGCGCTCCCTACTTCCAAGGGGTCGGCTTACTCACAGGACTTTAAAGGGGGCTCTGCTGCTCTGAGGTGTCCTCCAATCTTCTCTATTCGTCCCCCCATCCTTCCCACCCCTACCTTTCCATCCACCCTCCATCCCTCCATCTTTCTCATTCCTCCCATCCTTCCTGCTTCCCTCTCTTCCTCCCTCCCTCCTCCCTCTATTTTTCCTCCCATTCTTCCTCCTTCTCTCCCACCTTCCCTCCCTCCTGTCCTCCCTCCCTCCTGCCCTCCCTCCCTGCTGCCCTCCCTCCCTCCTGACCTCCCTCCTCTTTTCCTTACTGCACGTGTGTCCACTCTGCGGCCATCTCCTGAATGACCACACCAGCCGCTGGGGAGACAGTATGAAGCCCTTTCCTCTAGCTCTGGAGGCCAGTGAAACGCTGGCAGCTGGTGGTGCCAGGATCTTAGCTGGGCATAAAGTCAGGGGTGTTGGGGGTCTGGGACTGGGCTGCCAAGAATGGCTTAGCTTCTCCGGCCAGGTGCCCCCTGCCCATCGCAGAGGGTGAGGGAGGTCTCCCCAAGGGGGTGGAGTTTGCCAGGGCACAGGCCTCCCTCCATCTCCTGGAGCACGGGTTGAAAAACAGCCGAGGCCTTCCAAGGCTTTCCAAGGCTTTCTGTGGAGCCGAGCCGCTGTACCCGGCACTCACGGGGTCCTGCCTTGTCTCTCCATCCACAGGTCTGGCCGGCCCATCAGCTTCATGGTGGTCTTCATCACCCCGAACCCCCTGAGCAAGATTTCCTGGGTCAACAGATTGCACTTGGCAAAGATCGGACTGAGTGAGTACAGGCTGGGGGCAGAGCCAGGGTGGGGTAGGGAGAGAGGCTGGGGGTATGATCACCAGGGAGTCAGTGGGCAGGGCATGTCCCAGTGGGAGGGAGGCGATGCCATGCAGAAACACTCAGTTCTCAGCCCCGGACCACTCCCTCCCTCTCTCTAAGCCTTGGTTTTCTTTTCTCTGAGTTATTGGGATTACCAGGGGCAGGTGATTCCTGCCTGCCTGCTAACCAGCTCCGGGAGCACACGCTGGTGGTACCTAATCACCACTGATGTATGTCTCAGTGTGGTAAAATAAATAAATATTAGGCGGATGCTTGCAAAATCCCACGTACATCTTTCTTCATAAGCTCCCTGAGGTAGGTCTGTTGAGAACTTAAAAAAAAAAAAAGTCATTGAGGACTCAGGCCCAGAGAGGTGCAGTAACTTTTATGAAATCACACAGCAGGGAGGGTTAGATGTAGGATTCAGACACCGGGCACTGTGCCTCCAGGGCCTTGGCCACCTCTGTCTTAACCCCTCCATATTAAGATGCACTGGGTTGTAATGATTTTATGCTTGTTTTATGGCATAGCGTCCTGGACGGTAGGAATGTATGGTAGAGGTCTGGCTGATACCAGGAGCATCTTTGTTTACCTTGACTGTATATGTGATCTTTTTATAGATGAGTTATTTTTTAATTTTTATTTTATATATGGGTGTATATATGTGGAGCAGATACACATGCATGCAGTACCCTCGGAGGCCAGAAGAGGGCATCGCATCTCCTGGAACTGGAGTTACAGATGGTTGTGAGCAACCATGGGTGCTGGGAATTGAACTCAGGACCTCTGAAAGAGCAGTCTATGCTTTTAACCTCTGAGCCACCTCTCCTACTCTTCCAATCAGGAGTCAGGCCTCTGTCAGCTGACTCTTTCATTAGAAACCCTTTTGCCTCATATAACAGTGTGTGTGTGTGTGTGTGTGTGTGTGTGTGTGTGTGTGCGTGCATGTGTGAGAGCATGTGCATGCATGAGTGTGTGAGTATGTGTGTATGTGCATGGATGTGCGTGTGTGTGTGTGTATGCACGTGTACTTACATAGAGGCCACAGGACAGTCTCAGGTGTCCTCCAGGCACCATCTACTTTAAAAGAGAAGACGTGTGTGTGTGTGTGTGTGTGTATGCGCGTGCGCATAGACATCTGTGTACCACTTGCATGCCTTGTGCTTGTGTGGGCTGGAAGAGGATGTGGAATCCCCTGGAAACGGAGTTATGGGTGGTTGTGAGCCACCATGTGGTTGCTGGGAATTGAACTCAGGACCTCTGGAAAAGCAATCAGTGCTCTTAACCCCTGAGCCACCTCCCCATCTCCCCATGATTGTTCTAGGGCTACCTGACTGAGCTGACTGTGCAGCCGCAAGCTGCAGGGGTCTGTCGCTCTGTTCAGTACTGCGTGACACACATAGGTGACCATTCCCAGCTTTGGTTTGTGTTTCCCTATGTAGCCCTGGCTGTCCTGGAACTCACCATGTAGACCAGGCTGGTTTTGAACTCACAGAGATCCACCTGCCTCTGCTTAACTGATCCCCTGGTAATTTTAGGCATAAAGAGCCCTGACAAAACTCAGAAGGCTCCCTCCTCTCGAGGAACTTGACTTTGGGATGGACACACGGACAATAAGTGGAGTGCTGGACTGTGAAGGGGGTGAAGTGGGCACCATGCGGCTGTCACCGAGAGTGAGAGGGCGGTGTCAGGGAGAAGCCATGGGAAGATCTGGGCCAAGTGATATGGGCGTGGCAGCCACAAGTGTGCAGGTCCTGGGGACAACAGCAATAAGTGGTTCACAGTGGCCAGAGCAGGGTGTGTGTGTGTGTGTGTGTGTATGTGTGTGAAAGAGCCAGGTGGTTGTCTCAGATGTCCATGGTGTTCTGTAGAGCAGAGGAGAGGCTTGCAGGGTGGGCTGGAAAAGGAACTTGTTCTGGGTGTGCTCTGAAGGTGTTCGCTGGAACATGGGAGCCTGTGACGTCACAGTTGGGTTTTCATGCAAGCAAGACATTCAGCTGCTGTGCAGAGGGCCCGGGGAAGCAGGTGCAGAGCGGGAGAATGGGGAACGGTGTGTGTGGCTCTGCAGGAGCTGGGACCAGATGTCTCTGCTTGGTCAGTGCCCAGGGCCCTGGGTCTAGGGCTGGGGTTGCCTGAGCTCCTCTGTCCCTGAGAGGCTGAGGGTGGAGAGAAGGCTTAAGATAAGACTTGGGGACTCTGGCCCTTGGAAGGCTAGGTGGTGCCCCTGCTGGGCCTTGGTGGCAGGCACATGCTGCCTTCCCCACTATGTATGTCTTCAAGGAGGACCAATGCTAAAACCCAGGGTAAGCCCCTCCCTGCATCCCTGTACCCCTGCCTCCTGCCCCCATCCCCTCTCCTCTGCACCTCTGCTCCCCTGCCCTCTGCCCCCTCTCCATGCCCCCTGTCCCTGCCCCTCTCCGCCAGCCTCCCCTGTCCCCTCCCTCCCTCCCTCCCCCATTGCTCCCTCCCTCCTTCCTTCATTCCCTCTCTTCCTCCCTTCCTTTTTGTTTCCTTCTTCCTTCCTCCTCCTTCTCTTCCTTCCTCTCTACTGTCAGGAGGAACTAGGGTATCACACGTGCTTGGTAACGCTTTGCCTGACACCCTCAGGATTCCTTTTCCTTCTGTTTTGAGACAGGGCCTTCCTGAGCTGAAGTTACTCTGTCACCCAGGCAGGCTTGGAACTCACCCCCTTTCACATCAGCTTCCCAGGTCCCCGGGGTCACAGGCTGGAGCTCTCAGGCTGGCTTTGCAGGCAGCTTCCTGGTAGGACCTGGACGCTCTGCGGAGCTGGTCTGGTGCTGCTGAGTGAGGCAGGGAGCCCATGGACTGTCTTATCTCCACACAGAGTCACTTTGGCAGCCTTAATAGGAGAGTCACTTGAAATTATATTTGAATGCCGGGTCCCTTAGGGCTTGAATAACTTGTTCTTTTTATTTGGCTGCTTTTTGTTTCTCATCTGCGGTGTCTGTGTGTGTGTGTTATGTGTGTGTATGCATATGTGTGCATATACATGCATGTATGTGTATATATGTATGTGTATATGTGCATATGCATGTATATACATATGTCTGTGAATGTGTGTGCATATGTGTATGTATATGCATATATGTATGCATGTGTATATGTATGTATGTGTGTATGTATACACATGTGTATGTGTGCATGTGCATGCATGTGTATGTATGTGTGTGTGCACACATGTATGTGTGTGTATGTGTGTGTGATGTGCAAGGAGCAGGACCATATTAAAGATGTGTCAGTCCTTTGTGTATTTAATTTTCTTCTGATTCAGTGAGTCAGGATGGTAGTCTCCCGAGGACAGATAGAAGAGGGACAGGAGAGCTTTGGTCTAGAAGGGGATTCCTTCCAAACACAGGCATTGCCCTGTGGTCTTGGGAAAGGCAGAGCTTCTTCCTGAGCCCCAGCTTCCCCATCTGTGACTAGACTGGATCTCTAAGGGTCCTTGCTTACTGGAATAGGGTCTCAGGTGCATTGGGACGTTCAGCAGGTGACTGGGGCAGGCCTTATACTGTGGGATCTGGAGCCAGAAGACACCGTTTGGTTCTTAGTTCCAAGGCTTCTAGGCTGCTTTGTCCTGCCAGCTGCTTAGCACCTAGCTCTGGGGGAGTCAGAGAGTAGGGACTATGCAGGTGCTTCAGGTCACAGGGTTCTGGTGAGAATGCAGGGAAGTGGGGCACGGGGTGTGGGGTGGAGGCAGCCCTGCACCCTGGAGTTAGAGCCTCCCATGGCACTGCAGAGCTGGCCCAGACTCTTCCCACCCATCACGGCTGCTAGCATCTACTTATAAAGGCGTGGATATGGGTACACACGGAGGGGTCTGGAGAAGGAAGGGAAGGCTGGGGCTCTCAGAGTTCTGCTGCCCCTCAGTTCACATGGCTCTGCTCCCCTCACCCTCATACCCCAGGCCCCAGGCTCTCTCCTGCTGACAGCTTTCCCAAGAGCCCGGCTGTGGCAGGCCCTTGTCACACCCCCACTTGCAGTAGCATCAGAGGCTTCAGGCAGGAGGCTGCACACAACCTGGGGGGTCTCCCTGCGCCTCATCTCTGGTGTAGTCTTCAGCCATCTGTCTTCATAGCTAGTCAGCACTGATGCCTGCAACCTTGGCCCTGGGAAGCCTCTGACTGTGTCCTAGATCTAAATGTCATTAACTCAGCAAAGCTTCCCAGTGCTAGGCTCCCCTAAGCCAATGGTTCTCCTGGGGCCTGGGAATATGAGGGTTGGGGGAGCAGAGTCTTGAGAACTGGGGTATGGCAGAACTCTGACGGCCCCAACCTTCCTAACACTGTGACCCTTTAACACAGTTCCTCATGTAGTGATGACCCCTGACCATCAAATTATCTTACTTGCTTCTTCATAACTGTAATTTTGCCATTGTTTTGAATCATAGTGTAAATATATACTTTCTGTTGGCCTTAGCTGACCCCTGTGTAAAGGTCATTCATTCCCCAATGGGGTAAGACCCACAGGTTGAGAACCACTGCCTTAAGCTTTTCCTGGATATGGTGGCTCTCTTCTCTGGGAAGAGGTACAAGGCTCTACACCCCAGCTCGGAAGTTGTGGCCTTCAGCTGGCTTCCATGGATAGCATTGAGCATCTCAGGGATGGGTGACTTATGGAAACGATGCTTGGCCTGGTGACTGGCTGTGACTGGTAGTGTCTCCCTGCACCAGGCCGTCTGATAAGGCCTTGAAGACGGCTGTGGATCTGGGAATTTTGAGAACAGTGGTCTGTGATGGTAAAGACCTCACGCCGGAGGCCGAGCACACAGTAGGGCTAGAGGTGGCTCAGCCTCTCTCCGTAGTATTAGGAGGAGGGATAGTGATAGGAAATAGCCACCATTTCTGCAGGGCCTGGTGTAGCCTTGACTTCATTCATATTCTTTCCAGGCTCCCCAACAACTTCAAATGATTGGACTTCAGTCCCCTATTCTCTAGAGAAGACAACAGGCTGGGTGTCGCACAGTGTGTTGAAGGCTGGGGTAGGTGGTGCCTAGGGTGCTTCTAGCAGGTTGGAGGAGATGCGAGCTCCCTCCGGTGTGGCTCATGGAGCGTTGACAAACACGGCCCTAGATTAGCCTCTGTTTAGTGTCAGTTGAAATCACCCCTGTGCCATTGGTGCCTCTCCTGAATGTCGCATACGCCAAGTGGGCTTTTCGTGTTCAGTGGCCACAGCCTCCTCATCGGGTCTCAGCCGCTCTGGTCTTGTGACAGGGACAATGGCAGAGGCAGATGGGGAGTCACAACTCCATTTTCTCTTAGCGTTCCCAGTGGCACACAAGAAAGGCACCATCTGGAGGGAGAAGGTCAGATCGTTAAAAATATATATGGTAATGAATTGCCAGGGCCTGATAGGCTGTGGGTGTGCAGGAGAAGGGAGGGAGGAGCTGGGGGGAGGTGTGGGGTGGGAGCTGTGCGTTCACCTATCTGGCTGTCCGGTGGGTGAGCCACAGGTCTCCTGCCTGGCGTGGAGGGTCTGTTTGGCTGTGTGTGTTCTCTGAGGAGAGGGACAGTATCTTAAATTGGGTTGTGTTTATTTACTGTTGGGGCCTTGACTGAGAGGCAGCAGGGCAACCTATTTTCCACGGTAGCCAGAGCATACAGAGCAGCAAGCCCTGTGGCTTACTTTCTTTACTTCAAGTTTCCCCGAGGGGGGGGGATTCCTTGTGCGCATGTGCGGAAGTAGTGCTTTGTCTGACGCATCTCTCACACGCTGGCTTTTCCTCTCTTTTCTGTGGCAGGGCTAGGTTTTATGCGACAGTTTCCAGGGCCCAGAGTGTGAAGGGCCACTTCTGGGCTCATTAGGAAACTCGGTCACTGCTGAGTGCTTCAGGCAGGGATGGGAGCCACCGGAGTCATCATCCAGCTTCTCCAGTGTGGCCACCGGAGTGCTCCACTCCAGCCTCTGTGTCCCAGCTGGCGTTCGGGCTGGGCCTCTCTCAGGAGTGGTTCACGCTTACACACGGCAGCCTTTACCTTTGGCCTTTTATAAAACCAAGTCATATTGCCCGGAGAATGTTAGATACCAGTGCCAAATGGAGCTCCAAGAGAAAGGTTAGGTTCAGGTTGCCCTTGGTGATTGGCGTGGATCTGTAGTACGGCTGCCACCGTGTCCACCGTGTAAGTGTTTGCACAGGAAGCTCATGGATAGATAGTTTTGCCCTTCACAGACCATCGGCACGGTGGAGACTCTCCTGCCTCCACATTTGTGCACACAGGAAGGGATAAGCCCTTGGAGGAGCAGAGCCAACCCTGTTCCTTCAGTATAAAGCTCATCTGAAGGGAAAACTGCATTTAACCCCTAACCTCCCACACAGCACGGCTTAGCCCAGCAGACCTTTAGCATGCCCGGGTCACTTCTATTAGCCCAGGATCTAAGTGTGTGTTTAATCAAGTGTGTGTAGGGTGTGTTTATAAATAGCTGGGGTAGAGCTTGTGGAATGCTTGCCCTAGCATGCCCGATACCCCAGGTGCCAAGTATGGATGCGTGGACATGTATGTACATGCATGCATGGAAACGCATACACAGGTGGGGGTTGGGAAATGTGACAAGATCCAAAAAGGCAACTTCCAGAAATGTCTGGTGTGGCGAGCTGGGTGACATGGAGCTGGCTGTCCAGCATCCTGAGAGATGGCGCCACCTAGTGCCAGTCCAGGGGAAGGACGATCAACGCTCAGAATCCAAGGCTGGTCTCCTTTCCCACGATTGCAAAGTGGATGGACATAAACTGAGTTACCCCAACCTGGGGACACTTGCGGTAATGAGGGAATGTGACAGCTCTGGCAGGCTGGGACTCTGTTGAGAAGGGATGATGGGAGCGTGGTTAGGAGAGGAGCTCGCTGCAGATCAGCTCTGGTAGCCATGGTCCATATAAAGGGACATCGAGAACTGTGTGCTGAAACTGCTGACAGTTGTGGAGCCTGGTGACCAGGAGATGGGGCTGGGAGGGAGGGGTGGTCCTTGTAGCTCTTCCAGAAGAATCTGAGCCTTACTCCAAGCAGACCAGGACGCCACTGGTGTTCTCAAACAGGGAGCAGTGAGGTTCTGTGGAGTTGTTACCGACTGGGCCTGGAGGCTGGTTGTTGGGCAGTTCACACATCCAGAGGCAGCATGCCTCCCTCTTTACCACCAAGGAGGAGCGTGGGATTTAGGGAGGTTGTTGTCCCAATAGTTGATGACACCTTCTCATGACCCCAGAGTTGTAGGCGCCCTGCAGGTGGGCATCTTCGGACAGAGCTAGCATTGCTATGCTGATAGGCCTCTGTGACAGCACATTGGAGATTCTCAACGTAGCCTTGTTGGAGCGGGCGTAGCCTTGTTAGAGTAGGTGTGGTCTTGTTGGAGCAGGCGTGGCTTTGTTAGAGTGGGCATGGCTTTGTTGGAGTAGGTGTGGTCTTGTTGGAGCAGGCGTGGCTTTGTTGGAGTGGGCATGGCTTTGTTGGAGTAGGTGTGGTCTTGTTGGAGCAGGCGTGGCTTTGTTGGAGTGGGCGTGGTCTTGTTGGAGCAGGCGTGGCTTTGTTGGAGTAGGCGTGGCTTTGTTGGAGTAGCCGTAGCCTTGTTAGAGTAGGTGTGTCACTATAGGTGTGGCCTTATTTGAGTAGGTGTGACCTTGTTGGAGCAGATGTGTCACTGTAGGTGTGGCCTTGTTGGAGTCGGTGTGGCCTTGTGTTCTTGAAGGTTCAGTGTGAAGAACTTGGTTATAGCAGCATAGCAGTCCCAAGTCTCCATGTGGGTGCTGCTTCATGCCACAGTCAGTACCTAGTTTTGCTTCCCAGTCCCTGTGTCTCAGTGTCACCTGTATGATGATGACCACTTTTTCTTTAATAATTTATTTTTTCTCAAATCGTAATTCATTCACATAGGGGTTATAAACACAGAAAGGCAGGACGTGGGGAAGGGGATGACACTGGAGTGTGGGTGTTCAGGGGGAATACAGATATCTTTCAGAACAGGGTATCGGCTGGGTGAAGTTTCAGGGGACAGGTCACTATGACTCTGCCTATGACTCACTTGTCCTTATCTAAGTTGGTATTGTCTGCCAAGGCTGCCTATTTACAAGGTCTATGACTACTCAGGCTGGTAAATTTCCACAAAAGCTGCCTGTTTATAATAGCTTATAGCCAGATGGTGAGCACTTTATCCACATTTTAATTCTGTGAATGCTGGCCAGGTTCTTGTTTGTTTGTTTTGTTGGTTTTTTTGGATCGTAGCTTAAGGGTTGCCTTCCACCAAGGAAGGGAAAGAAGGCATGGAGGCAGGGGCTTGAGGTGGCTGATCACATCACATCTGCAGCCTGGAAGCAGAGAGAGACGGATGCTGGCACTCAGCTCACTTTCTCCTTTCTGTTCAGTCCAGGACCCCAGCCTAGGGGATGGCGCCGCCCACAGTCAGGGTGGGTCTTCCCTCCTCAGTTAACCCAGGCTAGAAACCCCCTCACAGACATCCCCCAACCCCTGAGGTTTGTCTCCATGGTGATCTAGAGACTGTCACACACACACACATACACACGGGATAGCCTTGTCACACTGGATGGCTGTTGTGGTCTAGTGTATAAGAAAGGAAGAGTCCTTAGTAGGCAGAATTTTTGGGGTTGATATTAGTTTCTTTGCTCCCCCTTCCTCTCATTCATTTGTTAACATATTAAAATTTTTATTTTTAATGTGTATGGGTATTTACCTGTATGTAATGTCTATGTTTGTGCCTCGTTTGGATCCCTTGTGGGTCCTATGAATCAAACCTGGGTCCTATGGAAGAGCAGCCAGGGCTCTCAGACTCTGAGTCATCTCTCCAGCCCCCTTTCATTTATTCTTTGAGCCCAGGCATTCTGAACTCTTAGTCTGTGCCAGACGCTGCTACAGGATTAGTGGTGAATGATGTAACCCAGACCCTGGCTCACAGCTTAAAACCAAGGAGCCTGTGGTGAAAAGCCACATCTGGATCTGTAGCTGAGATGGATTCAGATGGGCATACGGACACCAAGGGGCACAGGACAGGCTTCAGTGAGCACTCAGAGGGGCTGCCATAGCCAGAATGGTCAGGAAGGGCGTCTCAGAGGAGGCTGCCTCCGAGCAGAGCCTCGACCGCCCTCTTCCTCATCAAATGAGCAAGCATCATTTGCTGGTATAGATCCACCTCTCACTTCTTCAGTCAGGGGCTCAGTTCTTGAAAACAGGGACCTTTGCACATCCTGTTCCAAAGCCCAGGATGAAGGAAGGCCTCATCATCAACTCTGTTCCACTCAGCAGACAGGTCTCATCTGGCCCAGTCCAGCCTGGAACTCACTGTGGAGCTGAGGGTGACCATAAACTTCTGATGCTCCTGCCTCCATTTCTGAGGGTTGGACTACGGGTGTGTGCACCACACCTGGATTCATTTCACGCTGGGGATAGAACCCTGGGACTTTTGCATGCTAGGCAAATGCTTCACCAATAGAGCCACGTATCTAGCCTTATAATCTCGTCCCCCACCCTGCTCACGGCTAGACTGAATGGCCATCGAGCCCCTAAGGTCTGTCTGTCTTTACCTGCTGTCACCGGGGTTACAGGTACTCACAGCATTCACAGGGGTGCTGGGGATTTGAAC
Organism: Grammomys surdaster; assembly: GCF_004785775.1. Lineage (NCBI taxonomy): Eukaryota > Metazoa > Chordata > Mammalia > Rodentia > Muridae > Grammomys > Grammomys surdaster. The sequence goes on along the minus strand of NW_021620793.1, from coordinate 1,212,515 downwards.
TCAGCTCCTCATGCTTGCACAGTGAGTTCTTTACCCATTGGCCATCCTCCCAGCCCAGTCACCCTTTCATTGGCAAAGGAATTGAGGCTCAGGGGCTTGGAGTGTCTACACAGGTTGATCCATGGTAGGGTCAGGCTGGGACTCTGTCCTCGGGTTTCCCAGATCCCTGCCTGTGGTCCATAGACTGTGGTCCATAGACTGTGGTTCATAGCCTGATGCTCAGTTTCATCTCAGACCAACAGGAAGGTGGCGTGGGGGACAGATCAGAGCAATGAGGTCTCCATGGAACCTGGCCTGCTGGGATCTGTGGTGACTCCCAGGGCTGGGGCTCACACCCTGACTAGTTTCCTATACCCGCTTCCTCTCACTACAGGGGAGGAGAACCAGCCAGGATGGCTGTGTCCCGACGAGGACAAGAAAAGCAAAGCCCCGTTCTGGTGCCCCATTCTGGCCTGCTGCGTCCCCGCCTTCTCCTCCCGGGCCCTCAGCCTGCAGGTGAGTGGACCTGGCGTGTGGTAGCTGTGGAGGCCCTAGCCTGGGAGAGCCAGTGTCTAGGTAGGGTTGTTGCAGCTGGAAAGGCTTGCCCAGTGGCTCAGTCCAGCTTGTAGACCCAGGGGGCCAAGGCATTTGTTCTGTGAGTTAGCTTTCCCACTGAAAGAAAGAGGTCTGTGTGAATGGCCAGCATGGGTCACAGGGTGGAAAATTCCATTATTTTGTGATAGTGAATACTAGCAACCTCATCTATTGAAGGCTTGACTCTGGATTGCGCCCAAGATGACACCACCAGGCCAGTGCTGGCTTTGGCGGGACTGTCCTCATTCTCATCCTGGGATGCTCTGTGGCGTTCAGACCCTCACACTTGCCCACTGCATTCTGTTCCTGTCTAGCTGCACTTCTTGTAATCGTGGTTAGAACGGCATTTCACAGGAGATGAGAGCCCAGCCAGGTCCTCCACAATGACAGTCAGTAAGGGGTTGCTTTCACCTGGTTGACAGTCTCCGTGGCATTAGCCACCAGGAAGCTCGCCCCCACAGCCGCCACTTGTCCCTTATATCCTGGCAGGGCCCGCCCCTCCATCTGGAGCAACTGTTGTCTATCCTCTCCCAAGCAGATGAGGACCCTGAGCTCTGGGACGGGCGAGCAAGCGTGGGACCCAGCACAGATAAATAGTCGCAGGAGAGCCGTGCGGGCTTGGGCTGTAGACTGGGGCACTAAAGCTGAAAGAGCACCCTGGCTGGCGATGTAAGTTCATCGTTCGTTCCTTCGTTCATCTGTCCGTTCACGGGTCATCCCTGAGCACCTACTGTATGCTAGAACTGGGAGTGCGGTGGTGACCAGGACGTACGAGGTTCCCACCTCACGCGGCCTTCAGTCTAGTGGACAGTGACAGGCAGGACCTCAGCACGCAGAAGGGAGTCGAAGGGCATATAAGGAGACACACAGTAGGCATGGAAACGGGGGCTACACGGTTAACAGGTTCAGGGAGGCCCCGTGAGGAGGTGGCGTTAGAGATCCACATAGCAAGCATGACACAGGCCCCAGATGGCCCTGGGGAGCCACATTCTAGGTGGTCGAATCAATACGGAGCAGACAAATCAAAAAGGGAAGGCAGGGAACAGGACTGAGCTTGGCTTAGTTGTCTCTTAAAGGAGCCATCTTCTAGTCGTCCTGTGGTGCCCGTTATATTTCAATGTGGGTTCTGGAGGGGACACTGAGACTGTCGCTTTGGGTGATGAGGCTAGCCCCTGGGCGAGGGAGACCGTGACGGCCTTGTAGTTTCATTCCCAGAGTCCCGACAGACCCAAGGCTGGCAGTGGTGTCGTCTAGATCTTGGTTTGAATCCATGGAGGTGGGTCTGTGGATAGAAGAGGAGGCCTGGAGCCCAGTGCAGAGGCCTGCCAGAGGCTGGGTTAGCCTGGGACCTAGAAGCCAGGGCTGGGAACAGGAAAAAGTTAGAAAGGCTATCACTTCTACTGCCGAGTGAGCCTAACCCAGAGTCTCCGATTAGGATAAAGAATAAAGTCATGGAATACCTAAAGTTTATCTAATTCTTCCTTGAGATTTGGCCACTTTTATTTTCTGTGTATGGGCATTTTGCTGGCGTGCTATGTGTGTGCACCACATGCATGCAGTACCCACAGAGACCAGAAGAGGGCATCAGATCCCCCCAGAACTGGAGTTAACGGATGATTGTGCGCTACCGTGTGGGTGCTGGGAACTGAGCCTGCACGACTGTAAGAACAGTCAGTGTTCTTAACTGATCCGCTGGGCCATTTCTCCAGTCTCCCACGTAATAGTTTTAAAAAAGCTATCCTGCAGAGTATGGATTGTATGTTAAAGAGAAGTAATGAAAGAGTAGGGGTTATCTGTTGGCCTTGGAGTGGAAGCCAGTGTCCACAGAGAACAGAGCATCTGAGTCCATCCTGGTCACTTACCCAAGGGTGGCCCTGGGGTTTGGCCTCTGCAGGGAGATCCAGGTACACAGGTCACACCCAAGCGCCCTCATAGGTCAGAGAGGGATGGCGGAGTCCCCAGGCGGGCTTCTGTCTCCTCTGCCTTCCAGCCCCTAGGAGGATGAGTGAGGGCTCGAGTGTCTCCTCACTTGGTGCTACTAGGGTTCCAGAAGGCGTGGGTTGGCAGAGTGCCTGCCCTGCTCAGTGGTTCTCAAGGAGCCCCACATCAGCTGAGAGAGCCACGCATGAATATCTATGGGTAACGGGCCTGAAGGAAGGGGCTCCTGGGGGACCCGCCAGAGCCCGTCTTGCCGTATTTCCTGGGCTGTTCTAACTCAGCCCTGCCCGCCTCCTACCTAGCCCAGACAGCTGTGTCCCATCAAGCTCTGTGCTGGCAGCCGGATGAATTACAGCGGAGACTGCCAGCCTTGTCCAATTACTGAGGGAACAGATGTGCACGCGGGCGGCTGTCCAGGCTTCTCTCCCACTTGCTCGGGCTCTCAGGTGGCGACAGGAGCGGGCAGCCGGCCTATTTCTTCCCTGAGGAGGCTGCAGTTGGGCAAGGGAGTTGCTGGCCCCGCCTCTTTCCTACGCAGGCAGGACCTTGGCCTGTAACTGCCCAGAGAAGTGTGTGTTGAATTCTGTTCCTGCTGGGGGTTGAGGAGTAAATGCTCTCCCCGGAGCGGACAGCTGTATCCATGCTAGGCCGTGCCAGACCTCTGTCTCGGAGGAGTTGGCCATTGGAAAAGGGTGAAGATTGCCTTCCTGCCGGAGCTGTTCCCCGGCCTGGAATGCCCCAGTCGAGGGACACTAGAAAGCTGTTGTGGCTCATGGCGTAAAGTCACAGTCTTTAGTATCAACCAGAGAGACAGTTGAGCCCCCTGACTGGACCACAGTGAGGATATGGTTAAGGGTCTGCAGAGATGACCTAGTAGTAAATGCTTGCCACACAAACAAGAATCTGCTCCCTGCACTCATATAAAAGATGAGTGTGTACTGTGGGCCTGTAGAAATCCCAATGTTGGGGGGAAGAGACAGGTGGGGCTCCAGGCTCAGTGAGAGACCCTGCCTCAAAGAAGAAGGTGAACGGTAGTCGAGGAAGACACCCAATGTCGACAGTGTTAACCTCTGACCTTCAGACAGGTGTGTACACACGTACATGTGTATATGTGCACACTCAACACAGTTGTGTCCGATGTGCTCCGGGTTCAAGGAACAGATGTGAACATCCCAGCAGGTCCTGCGGGAGTTCCCACAGGCTGGACCACTAGCGTGTCTGAGGGTTCTTTTTGGGCTCTTGACTCCATTCTAAAATGGAGGGCCTGTCCTTGGAGGGGCAGTGGGAGGTCAGGGGAGGACGCGCCACAAACCGGGTTTGTCTGAAGGCTGGCCTGGCCACAGGCTTGGGAGGGTGGAGTGTATCCATTCTGAGATGCTTTAATTTTTACAAATTACATTGTTTATTTGTTTATGGGGGGGGCTTGCCATGGTGCACATTTGGGGGGTCTATTTTTTTCTCCTCCATGTGAGTTTAGGGCATTGAACTCAGGTTGATGGGCTTAGTGGCAAGCCCCTTTACCTGCTAAGCCATCTCTCAGGCTCTCTGAGATGCTTGAGGCTTGAATGCCTTGTGGCACTGGGGCTGTAGCCTGGCCCCATAGAGGTTGTAGCTGTACAGAGCCAGATAGCTTAGTCCTCAGCTTCCCAGGTCGGGAGCCTCTGTTCCGATGTTGACCAGCCTTCATTAGCCAGAACTGGTAATAGTTTGGGTTTTTTTGTGGCTATAACAAAATACTTGAGGTTGGATACTGTAAGAAGAAAAGAGGTTTATGTGGCTCTCTTAGCGGTCTCAAACCTTTACACTGCTGCCCTGGGGACCAGGCTCCTAGCACACAGGCCTCTGGAGAACACAAACTGTATCCGCTGACCTGCTGGCTGTGTAGTTGCTCAGCTGTGGCTCATGCAAAGTGCTGAAGAATTTTGCACAGGCCTTGAGAGCCTCCGGGCTGCTGGGGGCCGGGCATCCAGGCCTGTGCTCCACGCTGTTTAGCGGTCTTCTTCAGGCCCTAAGAGCATACCAGCCAGACGTCAGGTCCCTACATACATACAAGGAGCTGGTGTGTAAGTAAGGTTGGAGCTGAGGCTAGCTCCATGCAATGCCTGCCCCCTTTCTCTAGCTAGGACCCTGCATCTCTTGGGCGTGCACCTGGCTTCCCAGAAGTCAGCTGCCTGTCATGAGCAAGCCTGAGGTATGGACACTTGTCCCTTAAGGAAGTCCGTAGTTGTCACCACCGTTTCAGACCCATTTTTGCCACTCACCTGGCCCACGGGAATTGTCATAGAGATACCTAAGTCTGGACTGTGACATCACCATTAGCCATCACAGACATGGTTCAAGCAAAGGTTCTGGCCACTTCTTACTCAGTGCGTGGGCCCTGGACCCCACCTGGGAAAAAGTGGGACACCATAGTGCAGAGGCCGCTGCCCTGGGACTTCCAGGTAGAGAGAGCACCAAGAGAGTTCTAGTCTTGCCTCTGCCCTAAAAACGCTGTGTGACCATCCCTGTCTCCTCTCTGAGCAGCTTCAGTCTGACTGCTACATGAGGAGGTTGTCTAAGGTAGCTTCTGGCCCTGTTGCCCAGGATGGTTAGGAATTTTGGTAGACTGTCCCAGCAGAGTGGGACTGGCAGACTCTTCACCAGCAGAGGGCAGCACCTGCCTGGGAAAAGGCCCAGTGTCTGTCTTTGTGTCCCTTGACACAGCACCTTCCCAGCCTGCCCCACCGCCCTCTCTGTGCTGTCCAGAGAGCCAGGCTTTCTGAATCAGCGTGGGAAACAAGGCTGAGAGGCCACCCAGCAGGAGGGATTATAAGCAGCCAGCGGCGCTCAGTGATACGTAACGGCCAACCAAGTTCCGGTTTCCATGGGTTCTCAACTCTGGCTGCCCAGTCCCCTGCCCCCGTGAGTCCTTCTGTAGACAGATACTGAGAGCTCCCGCATCTCATATTCCACTTCCCCACAGCTTTCTGGAGCCATGCAGGAGGCCCCGGGGGGTGCAGGGGCAAGCACTCACCTCCTCTGTGACCTAGTGCTGGCCCTGGCCCACTGTGGACTTTGTCTTCTCCACAAAATAAATGGTTTGGATGTGGGTGGGGTTAGAAGGGGGGCTTAGGGGCCCTCAACAGGCTTTATCTAGAAGCTGCCTGGTTCCAGAGCACTCGTCAGGCCCTTTCTGGACAGAAGGTTCTAGAAGGGCGATGATCCAGTATGAAGCACTGGGAGCTGCGTGTGGCCTGTGTCACTTTCTTTGACCCTTCCCTCAGGATTCTCCTTTGGGGGCCAATGGGCTCAGGAGCCTGTCAAATGTTGGTTATTTTGGCACGTCACAGGTTAACCCCACTGTACTGTCTCTGTCTCCACAGCTTGGGGGTCTGGTCCACAGTCCTGTTAACTCTCCCCTGCTGGGCTTCTCGGCTGTCAGCACCTCCCTTCCACAGGGCTACCTTTGGGTAAGTAGTGCCTTTTGCACAGCCGGGGGTGGTGGTGGTGGTGGTGGTGGTGGCAGTAGTGGTCTGTCCTCAGGATGGGACAGAGAAGGTGACACCCAGGAAGGATTTTGAGAAAGCTAGCAGCCCTATCAAAGACTTTCTAGGAACCTTGGGGCTTGGAGGAGGTGGGTAGAGCCTCCTCCATTTTAACAGAACTCAGAGTAAGACTTTTGCAAATGGCCAGACCTCCAGGAGATAGAGGAATGGAAACTGTGCAGACGCCGGGGACACAGGAGGCCAGGGACACAGGAGGCTCAGGTCACAGGAGGCCTAGGTCACAGGAGGCCGGGGTCACAGGAGGCCCAGGTCACAGGAGGCCAGGGACACAGGAGGCCTGAGTCACAGGAGGCCGGGGACACAGGAGGCTGGGACACAGGAGGCTGGGGACATAGGAGGCTCGGGTCACAGAAGGCTCAGGTCACAGGAGGCTGGGATCACAGGAGGCTGGGATCACAGGAGGCTCGGGTCACAGAAGGCTCAGGTCACAGGAGGCCCAGGTCACAGGAGGCCCAGGTCACAGGAGGCCAGGGACATAGGAGGCCCGGGTCACAGGAGGCCAGGGTCACAGGAGGCCTGGGGTCACAGGAGCCTGGGGTCACAGGAGCCTGGGGTCACAGGAGGCCAGGGTCACAGGAGGCCGGGGTCACAGGAAGCCAGGGACACAAGGAGGCCGGGGTCACAGGAGGCCGGGGTCACAGGAGGCTGGGAACATGGGAGGCTGGGGACATGGGAGGCTCAGGTCACAGGATGCCCAGGTCACAGGAGGCCTGGATTCCTGGCCTCACCCAGGGCTCAGGCACCAGCACTATTACCCGTCTGATGTGGAGCTTCCGTCTACCTTCTCTGTTTCTGAGGTTCTCATCAAAGCCCTTTCCTTTCGGCCCTGTGCTCCTTGGCTTGCTGCGTGTCCTCTTGTCTGAGGTTCAGGCTTCACCGTCCCTGACCATCCTCCAGTACACATGCCTTCCCGTCTCTGTGCATGTGCACCTTGGCTTAACCTCAGAGTGTAGCATGAGTGTTGACTATTCCCCTCACTGTTTCCCAGTTATCATCTAGCATCTTGTGTATGTATTCACCTGTACATGCATCCACTTACCCTGTGCATCCTTATCTGTTCATCCATCCTCCACCTGTGCATTCATGTATCCATCCATCCATCCATCCATCCACCCATCCATCCATCCATCCATCCATCCATCCGTCCGTCCGTCCGTCCATCCATCCATCCATCCATCCATCCATCCATCCGTCCATCCATGCATCCATCCATCCATCATCCATCCATCATCCATCCATCATCCATCCATCATCCATCCATCCATCATCCATCCATCCATCCATCCATCCATCCATCATCCATCCATCCATCCATCCATCCATCATCCATCCATCCATCCATCCAATCATCCATCCACCCATCCACCCATCCATCCATCATCCATCCACCCATCCATCCACCCATCCATCCATCCATCCATCCATCATCCATCCATCCATCCATCCATCATCCATCCATCCATCCATCCATCCATCCATCATCCAATCATCATCCATCCATCCATCCTTCCTCACGCCCACTGACCCATCCGTCCAGTTACCCATGCATGCATAATGCACCTATCCATTCACTTGACAGGTATACACTGGGTGCATACCATGAACTTGACACAATAGCGAAACTGAGCAAGACAGAAGGTCATTTTAAAGAGACCAGGGCTCACTGGATACTGCTTGGGTGGCCTCTGCAGGGGGAAGCTGGAGAGCTGTGTGGGCCGCACCCACTTTACAGTAGTACTTGCTGCTCGATGGCCTTTGGCCCTGAAACTAATTTGTTTCCTTGCAGCTGGGAGCAAGTGACCTTTGCTGAGTGCAGGGTGTATGGACAGGAAAGAGGGAGTTTCTCCCCATCACTATCTCTGAGAGCTGTGTTATGTGTGTGTGTGTTTGTGTGTGTATATATATGTATATGTATCTTTGTGTATGTGTTGTGGGTGTATCCCTCAGAACTGTGTATTGCGTGTGTTTATGTATGTGTATCTGTGTGTATCTGTGTGTGTCTATGTGTCTGTATATGTGTATATGTTTCTATATGTATGTCCGTGTGTATATATGTATGTTTCTATGTGTGTATGTATATGTGCATCTGTGTCTCTGTCTGTGTCTATGTGCCTGTCTATGTATAGTATATATGTTTCTATGTGTGTGTGTGTCTATGTGTATATGTGTATGTATGTATGTTCCTATGTATGTCTGAGTCTATGTATCTGTCTGTGTATGTGTGTGTCTGTATCTCTGTGTGTGTCTGTGTGTATGTGCATCTGTGTGTGTTTCTGTGTGTACATGTATGTATCTGTGTGTGTCTGTTTGTATGTGTGTATCATGTGTGTGCATCTCTGTGTCTGTGTATGTGTGTGGATCTGTATCTGCGTGTACCTGTGTGTGTATTTGTAACTGTGTGTATTTATGTGTGTGTGTATATCTCTGTGTCTGTGCATGTCTCTGCGTGTCTGTATCTGTGTGTATGTGTGTGTATCTCTTTGTGTGTCTGTGTATATGAGTCTGTGTCAGGGTGTGGTCCCTGGGAAGAGATGCTCTGTTTTCCAGCCTGACAGCTTCTCCGGGCCTCTGCTCCTAGGTTGGTGGTGGGCAGGAGGGTGTCGGTGGCCAGGTGGAGATCTTCTCCCTGAACCGGCCTTCGCCACGCACCGTCAAGTCCTTCCCGGTGGCGGCCCCTGTGCTCTGCATAGAATACATCCCAGATCCAGAGGAGGAGGCTGAGGGTGCAGAAGAGAGTCGGGTGGCCTCCGATCCCTCAGTCACAGTGCACCCCACCGTCTGCCTCGGATTACAGGATGGCAGGTGAGGATGAGCAGGGATGGCTTATGCTGCCAGGTGGGTGGCTGCAGAAAGTCCCTCCAGATCTGTGGGTCACTAACCAGATCAATGTCACCAGGAGGATGGGGACTGGAGCCAGCCAATGCAGTAGTCTAAGTGTCAGGAGTGGCTTATGCCATTGCCGACAGCCCCTCATACCTCCAGCACCACTTCCTGGCTGTGCATCTGTAGACACACCATGTCCAGTCAGGCTCTTGTCTGAGGTGAAGCTCAGGACCCCTGCAGTCTCCCCCTGCTGGGTCGTTGAGTCTCAGGTTCCTGTGGGCAGTGAGGCTCACCGCCATACCCATCCCAATGCAGGCTGTACGTTCTGTTCAGAAGGCCAGTCCCATCTAATCATGAGAAGATTGTTCAAAAGAGAATCCCCCTGCATCTGTGCTCTTCCCCATGTCCTATAGAAGGAGACTGTGTGTCTCCTGAGTACCTATTGTGTGCCTCACACATGCTGAGTGGGATCTCTCACAGTGACCTTGCAGCCTGGGGGCTTTCCCCGTTCCCCTTTCCCACACAGGGAGGAGCTGAAACCAACGTTCTGAGGAGAAGTGTAGAAAGCCACACTAACCTTCCTGCAGTCCAGGCTGGGCCTGTAGCCTAGTACCGAGTCTGGGCCTGGACTTCAGAGGATCTGGTGAACCTTAAATTTTAGTTTTGAACCAAGATAAATTTCATGTAATACGAAATTCACCATTGGGGTGTGTGTGTGTGTGTGTGTGTGTGTGTGTGTGTGTGTAGAAGTGTGGCTTAGTGGGAAGAACACTTACACAAGTCTACACAAAGTCTGAGTTCCGTCCCCGGAACCTCAAACTGGACATGGTGACTCATGTCTGCGATCCCAGCACTTGAGAGACAGGAGACAAAGGACTAGAAGTTTAAGGTCATCTTTGGTCACAGAGCAATTTTGAGGCCTGTCTAGATCACCTTGAGAACCTGATTTAAACAAAACAAAACGAAACAAATCACCATTTTAGCCATTTTGAGGTACACAGTTTGATGGGTTTTGGCAATCAGGACTTAGCTCTGGAATGTTCTCATTACTCCTCAAAGCAGCACACACCCGTCTCATCCTTTCTTTGAAAACTGCTGATCACCCTTGGCCTCTGAGAGGTTGCCTTCAGGCATACCCTATAAATGGCACCCAGTGCCTCATGGCCTCTGTTTCTGGCTTATTCCCCAATGGCCCTTGAGTGAGCATCATGGCCCCTTTGATGGAGAGAACGGAAGGTCAGCCTTCCAGGCCAGCAGCTGGGAGTTGGTGGTTGGATTTGAACTCAGCTCTGGGTGTTATTGGAACCCAGTACTTTTCTCTTTGTATTCTGGAGCCAGAGCCCTGACTTGTCCTGTGACAGAAGCCAGGGTTTCTGTAGGAGAAACGAGTCTGGGCAAGCGAAGCCCCACGCAGGCCGGTGCCCGTGAGTTATAGTGATATCATCTTTCCCTCCAGCATCCTGCTCTATGGCAGTGTGGACACCGGTACCCAGTGCCTGGCCACCTGCAAGAGCCCCGGCCCACAGCCCGTGCTCTGTCTACGTCATAGCCCCTTCTACCTGCTTGCTGGCCTACAGGACGGGACCCTCGCTGCCTATCCTCGGACCAGTGGTGAGGACTGGTGGGTGGGTGGGTCTGGGGTGCATCTGGACACCAGGTTGGGCCTGGATCCTCTGCTAAGAGATCAAACAAGGCATGCCAAGGAGTGGTGCTGGAACTGGCTGGCCTCTCAGACTGGACGATCTGGCCTTCCTTATGGAAATCCCTGTAGGAACAAGGTACTTAGCTCTCTGTCCAGAAATAAACTCTGGGGGACAGTGCTCCACAGGCTGAGAGACTGGGGGTGGTCTTGGAAAGACCTGGCTTCTTGCTCAGGCTCCTCCCTGTGATAGCTGTGTCCCCAGTGAGTGGTCCCTTCTTTGTGCCTTGGGTGTTTCTTTTGTAAGGTATCGGGGTAGTGCCCACCTCTCTTGGTTCTGGTGAACTAAAGCCACTCAGTGTGGGCCAGGCACAGGCCAGAATGGGTGCTGAGAAAGAGAGGCAGCTTTGGGCTGTTTTTATCAGAGCCATCGCTGGCCATGTCCCCGAGCCTGAAGCGGGAGGGCAGTAGCGCTAGGCTGCAGTGGTGTGCTCCGTCCCCTGGGAACAGTGTCGAGCATGTGATGTCCCCTCATCTTAAGGCTCATTGCTACCCTGGAGAGTCACCTCTGTTCCAGGCACCATTGGCTGAGCCTGGGGGGAGGAAGAACACAATTTGTTCATAGCCCTGTGGGTGCTGTGCCTGCTCCCTGAGCCTCTGAGGCTCACTCAACCCCCAGGCTGGTGTGAGGACCCAGTGGCAAGCATAGAGGCACCAAGGCTCCACAGCACCGTCCCTTCCCCCTCCCTCCCTCCCGCCAGCTCAGCTCAGATCTGGAGGCTGTGGCATCCTCGAAGCCTGTTGCAGGGCTATAAACGGATATTTGCAATGAGGTTTTTTTTTTTTTTCTTCTCTTCCCCCTACTTGGCACTATGTTGGTATTTTTAATTAGCTTTTGATAAGGCATTTATAGTTTTTAATTAAAGGGGGAAGAAGGGAAAAAAATCCCTCTTACCATCAGACGGAGCAGAGCGTGTTTGTGAATGTAAATCCTGGCTCAGATGTGCTAAGGTTTAGACAAGAGGTTCTGAAGGGACCACCCACCCTCCTGTGCACCCTGGGCACTGTGATTCCAGCTTCATCCAGTCCTGACTACTCGAGGAAGTGCTTAGAGGGGTGGGGCTGCTGTAGCTGAGTACCACAGCAGTGACTCAAACAGCGGAAGTTCGGGATGAAGACCCTTGAGAAGGATCCAAGCCAGGCGTCTCCAGCTCTCTGCGGCATCTTGACTTGTGGGGATGTCTCCCTGGTCATGCACCTTTGTGTTTCTATCTCTCCTTTTACAAGGACCCCTGATGCTCTGGGTTAGGGACCAGCCCAGGTCCACTAATTGCATCTGAAGGAACTGCTGTCTCCAAGGCTCAGGGCTTGTAGCCAAGTGGATTTTGGGGAGACCCAGTCTAGTCCTTGATAGAGTTTTGGGTTTAGCCATTGGCCTTCAGCCTGAGGATGGAGCCTGCTAGTTTGTCAGAATACTCAGGGGTATTCCACTTCATTTCCTCATTTTTGGGGAGTCTGCCCTACAAACATTTGCTCCCCCTGATATGTATAAACACCTACTGGATGCTGCGCGAATACACCGGCCAGCAAGGCAGACATGTCTCCTGCCCTCCTGAGGTTTAAAGTCTACAGAGGAGGGTCAGAATAGCCATGTGATTGATCAGGACGCCAGGTGCTCCTCAGGTTCGATTGGGATTCCTGTTCGAGCCTGCCTACCTAGTAGGGTGGGGTGGGTGGGGCCTATCCAGAAAGGCCAATCCTGAAGCCGAAAACTCAGAGGTGTCCAGGCAAGCCTCGAGTTGAGGGAACAGTGTTTGGAGCAGAAGGACCAGTATGTATGAAGGCCAGAGGCAGGAGCATGGCTGGCATCATGCCCCATCCCCCAGAGAGCTAGATAAGAGCCAGACTAAGTGACACTGGCAAGGTCCAGGGTGGATACTTTCTCACGAGAGCCTTGAGTTTTTCTCAGCCCATTGGGAAGTAGAGGGAAGCATTATAGAGTTTAGGCACTGGCCCCCTTGGCAGGAGGGTGGGTACACCTGGTATCACACCCTCTCCAGGATCTGTTCTCCTTGTGTCTGGTTTAGCCATGGCTGTCATGGCCTCTGAGAAGTCTTTCCTTCCTTGGGTCTCCAGCCACCCCGTGGTGCCTCTAAGAGGCAATCCCCGGCAGCTGGTAGAACCCACAGCACTATGTGACTTCTCAGAGGCCTCAGGGTTCCCTTGGCTCAGGAGCAGAGTTTTCTCTGAGCTGTCTGTAGGCCAGCCTCAAGGTACCCCTCCAGAATCTCTCCAGGGTGCCCCTGGTGGCCAGGAGTGTCCGGGATGTGAATTGCTTCATCCTGGAGCTGGTGTTGGATGAGATGTTTATGCTGAAGTGACAATCTCTCCTCACTTGTGAGATGGGGGTGCTTACAATGGATACCCCTCCCCATGTCCCCAGAGTGGGTCCCTCTAAGCCTCAATGACTTTCATTTTGTATCCTGGCTCCCGTCAGCAGCCAGAGCTGGACCCCTGTGTCAGTCCAGTAGGCTTTGTCACCTGAGGCTGGGGGAGGCGGGATGCTGGCACCCTGAAGGTGCCTTTGCTGAGACAGGCCTTCGTCTCTGCTGAACGGCTATGCCGCCTAGATAAATGGGCTGTCACACGGGGTGGGCGAGGGCCTGTGAGCGCAGGTTCTGGACCGTGTGTGCTTGCTCACAGCTACCCAAGGGTCGGGGAGGGAGGATGAGTGGAGGGGGCAGCCCCTCAAGCCCTCCCCAGGCTCAGTGATTACCTTTGTAGCCTGTGAGGCTGGTAAATGGGGGCTGGGAGGACCCTAGAGGACAGTCTGTCATGAAAACTAAGTCCCAGCAAAGTCAGCAAGGTCAGGGGTCCCCCGTGGGCTCTGGCAGGGGCTCCTGGCCGGTATATACTCTGATACAAATTTATATTTAATTTTTATCACAGTTCCCTGGTTTAGAGGGCTTCTGGGGACACCAGCCCATGAAGCTAGGATGGTCAGTATACATATGACCCTCAGGACTGCAGTCACATTGACGAACTGCCTTTGGGTGGCAGACACAGGATTTCTTGGCCGTTGCTGCTGTGCCCTGGGGTGGAGGCATGATTCCCAGCCTCTGAGATTCGAACCCAGTATCCTTAGCTCCTTTCCCAAGTCTTTTCCATGTCACCGCCTGGACCACAGTGGCAGAGGCTCTGGCATCTGGCCACAGACACTCCTCACCTCCTATCACTAGGGGGCGCTCGAAAGCCTTGCATTTCCCTGACTCTGGTGTTCTGGTCCAGGGTCACATTTTTATGGAGGTCCAGCCACCTGCTGGTCACCTACATCTCCCAGACAACAGTCCCAGAGGAGAACTGGCAGCAGGACTTAGAGGCAGCCAGGCTAGACCCAGCTCTGGGTTTAAATGATGCTTGGCCCAGCACTCCTTGGGGGACTCACCCTGGCTCTCTACTCTGGGCCTCTGTTGTCACCTTTAATTAAATGGTGCCAGCTTGGGCTTCTGTAGACTATTGGGAGCCAGTGAGCAGGGACGACTGTGTAGCTGTGACTTGGGTAATTGAACTGACAGTATGTTGGTAATAAGTCAGGGCTAATGACAGTATCTGCCGTGCAGGTTTTCAGGAGTTAAAGAATTCGTTCATGGTCAGAGCGACGGGCACAGACTCGGAGGGGACTCAGTGTTGACCACTGGCACTTTTTACCAGTGCCCCATGCTGTGTTGGGTCAGCGTATACAGCCCCTTGACTCCTTACTGCATCCTGAGGGGGGCGGTATGTGGTCGTTATACCCATTTTAGAGATGAGGAAACAGAGGCTCAGAGAGGTCAAGTCCCTGTTCAAACGGACATGGAAGTCCAGAGCCACAGACTGCTCTGGCCTGACTAGCTTGCCCTGTATGTGGTCATGCTCTGAGCCGAAAAGAGAGGTATTGTGTGGGGGAGGGGCACCCCCGTTCTGGAAGCAAGGTTCAGGGGGAGCCTAGAAGTAGGGGATATGCTGAATGCATATGCTTAGAGGACAAGGCGAGGAGTTTGGTGGCTTCCCCTTTGGTGGCTTCCCCATGTAACCTGGAGTCCTATACCTCTGGGGATAGCTGTTCTCAGACTCCTCACATAGCAGCGGGCCCAGAAGAGGGTATGTCTGTGGTGAGTGGCTTTGCATTCCTTCTGGGGATCTACAGGAAGACTCGGGGTACCCAGCAGCTGATTCTATCCTCTCTCCCTGGCCCCGGTTACTGTGCCTACTGCTCTAAGGCAGTGTTTCTCAACCCGTGGGTAACAACTCCTTTGGGGAGTCAAATGACCCTTTCACAGGGGTCACATACCAGATGTCCTGCGTATCAGGTATCTCCAATGTGATTCATAGCACTAACTAAATTACAGTTATGAAGTAGCAACAGAAATAAGTTTGTGGCTGGGAAGGTCACCGCAGCACGGGGAACTGTATTAAAGGGGTATAGCATTAGGAAGATTGAGTTCTAGGGTATCCTACCCCTGCCCCTCAGACCTCTCACTGGGTCTCAGCTCCCCTTAAACCTCCTTCCTGCCCAGCACCCTGACAGCCTAGAGCAGCCACTGGGGCGTGGTACGGCACGAGATGTGACCTGGGATGTATCTTGGGATGAAGGCACTGTCCAGCCACTGTGCTTGCCAGAGAGTTATTCTCAGTGAGCTGGACATGGCTGGGGGCAGGGTTGGGGAGAGTCTCCTTTCAAGCCAGGCTGATGCTTTGATCTCTAGGATCAGCAGTGGGGCTGTCACCTCTCAGAGCCTCTCATCATACCCCCCACCCCAGCCCCCACATCTGGTAGCATCTGTGGAGGGAAAGAGGTCTCGGGTCTAAAGGAAATCCTCACGTTGTTCAGATGAGCAGTGGTCTTGGCAAAGTCCCTTCCCCATCCAGATGGGGAAATTGAGACGCTGAGAAGCATAGGGAGGTGTACTCAAGGTCCTTAGACTCAGGGCCGTGCTGCCCACAAGTCCCTGGACTCTGGGAGCCTCCTATCTCCTGGCAGGTACTAACGTGGAGGTTAGTACCAGAAGCCCCCGTGTCTCTGTCCTCCAAGTCTGTTTCTTTCCTTGGTGCTTGACATACCAGCTCATAGCGATTGGCTGTTGCTGTCTCCACCTAGTGTGCTTTCCCAGAGGGCAGTACACCTGCTCCCGCCTGTTCTCAGCACCAAGCTCACGTGTGGGGTGTATGAATGGGGGAGCGGGAAGAAGGGAAATCCAGGGTATTCCCCGGGGCAACGGAGGAAATGTCAATCACCCCAATGAAGTGTGGGTGAAAGACCACAGGGAAGGAACTATGGAGCCACCCACTGACCTGCGCCCTTCTCTCTCATAGGTGAAATTCCCTGGGACCTGGAGAGTCCTCCCATGTGCTTAACTGTGGGCCCAGGGCCCATCCGCACACTGCTGAGCCTGGAAGATGCTGCATGGGCCAGCTGTGGCCCGAGGGTCACTGTACTAGATGCTGCCACTCTGCAGACTCAGGTACCCATATCCAGGACTCGTTGAGACACAGTCATCTTGTGACCTCTGCTCTCTAAGCAGAGGTGTAGCTAGAGGCCCCTGGGCCCTGTCATGCCCAGCTGTAGGCAAAGCTGTGCTGTCCCTGCTGGGATGAGGGCCTGGCTTCACGGGCCTGCTGAGCTTGTCACAGCCTCACCTTGCCACACCCTGTGTTCTATCCTTAGTTGCCGGTATGAGCTTCAGTGGCTTCCCAAATGATATTTTGGTGACATTTGCCATTCTTGATTTGTTTGAATTATTGATTGATCAGATATGGCACCAGACCCAGAGAGGAGCCTGGAAAGGTCCCCAGACAGACAGGCTCCTCTGGCATGCCCCCATGTGTGGGTTGTTCTCTTGTCTCTGTTAGCTTCTCCGCCTCGGACACCTCTGTCTGATTGACAGTTCAGGCGCTAGGCAGGACTTGGTGCTGGTTCACATGTAGGTGGTCAGGGTAGGGACCTGGAGGACTCAGTCCTCACTGGAAAAGGGGGAAACTGAGGTGTGGGGTACCGTGGGATGATGTGTGTGTGTGTGTGTTTACGTGTGTGTGAGAAGCCACTTTTCTTATTGTATGTCCCTACTTTTTCTGAAAGCTAGAGGTGAGTGAGTGTCTGGGCTCTGCACATGAGTTTGTGGCCAGTCCTTGCTTGGCCAGTGAATACCTTCATGCTCACCCAAAGGGAATACTGGCTTCTGGTCCATGATGGAAGGCTACATACATGTCTCTTCCCTGCATCCTGTGACTCCCTGTGGGGGGCAGAACCAAGAGGTCTGCAGGTGACCTCGGTGAGAGGACTCAAGAGACAGCCTCAGGAGCCAGAGGCCCAGGAGAGCCAGTGTGGGGGTTAGTCTGACACAATGGTCTGAGAGCCAGAGGGTACTAGAACAAAAACCAGCTTCAAGCTAGCTGTCCCAGGAACCCAAAGCGCTGGGGTTTCTGCCTGGTTCTGAGGGTGGTAAGACCTTCCATCTGTCTTAGCTACGGAGGCAGAGAGCAACTCTTCCCCTCTCAGCTTATGCACTGTGTTGATGACTGGACCAGGTGAGGCCTGCACACTTGGGGAGACCATCTGTGTGACTCTGCCTACAGGTCAGTCTTCCCCTCACACCAGACACAGCCAGAGTCCTGTGTGACCAAACACCTTGGCCCTGGGTGGCTCAGGCAAGTGGCTGTCTGAGGGAACACTGAGCGGGCTGTCTGAGGGAGCCACGGTGCCAGCCCACACTGGCAGGAGGATGTGTTGGACATGGAAGGAGTTGGATGACTGACCATATGACAGCTCCTTAGCAGGGGTGTGTGTGTGTGTGTGTGTGCGCGTGCGTGTATGCTATCTTGGGTGTCATTCCTCAGGTTCTGTTCACCTTCATTTTTGAGACAGAGTCTCTCAGATCCTGAGACTCATCAATTAGGCTAGACTGGCTCATCGTGTTCCTCAGGGATCTTCCTGTCTCCATCCCGCCTCGACCCCTGTACTGAGATATAAGCATGTGTCCCCCCTGTAAGGTATGAGTCCTGGGGGTTGAATTCATGTCTGTATACCATACTGTCTCCCAAGCCCCATGTTGTCCTTTGTAGAGAGAGAGAGCTGGGGCTGCTGGGGGCTCCTTGGCTGTCACCACAGGGTCTATCCCACTCAAGAGCTAATTGAACGTGACACTGAAGACCTGTGACCTCCCTGGTGCTGCTGGGCAGTCCCACGGTGACCAGGGCGCCGTGGCCAGTGAGAGCACAGCCGGCTCGAGCCTGATCTATTCGTTCTTGTTCTCCTGAGAGGTGGAGTGGGGAGAGGAGACGGTGACTGTGACCACAGACCCTCTTCCTGGGCCCCTGCCGTGCCCTGGAGGACCCTCATCACTTCCCTTCCGAGGCCTTGTCACCTCTTCTGTCTTGTGAAAGGACACCGGGCAAGGTTAGCTGGCACGCCAGGGTCCTGTGGTCCCCAAGAGCCATTCCTGCAGAAGGCTTTTTCAGGGATGGAGTCCGGGGAGCTGAGGATGACGGCCACTGTGGAGTGGGGACCAGACTTGCAGGTGGGGAAGTTGGCTACTCTCCCAGACTCCCCGGCTGTCTTGTAGCCTTGGTCAGTGGAGGCTTCTTAGAGGGGAGAGGATGGGATTATCTCAAGCAGTAACTCCACCTGGGCCTCAGCCACTGTTGGCCCATCCCTGTTGGTAGAGCCCCTCACACCTTGGAGGGACTATAGTTTGTGAGCAGAGCTGAGATGGGACCCTGGCTTTGTCTCCGCTGTGCTTTGTGACCTTGTGTAGGTCTCTGAACCTCTCTGTGCACAGTGGTTGGATACCCATTATCCTTATTTGCCCAGCCCCCTGACTTTTGGCTATATGAGACCGAGGGGTCAAACTGCTTGCATAGATCTGGATGTCGATGGTGTGGGCCTTGTCAGCCTCTGTTGGCAGTACAGGCCTGCTGGCCCCTCTCACTGCATGAGACTGCATGGGAAGAAACTCCATCCCCTCCTGACCCAGGAGTGTAGGCTGGGCACAGGGGAGGTTTGTAAAGCCTGCATGGGCTGCTCTCCCTGGGTTCTGTCCTTCACCAGCCAGTGTTGTCTGGCTCTGGCCAACTGTCCCAGGGCTCCAGGGACCTCCTGGCTCCTGCGAGGCTGTCATGATTTAAGATTAGTGCTGGACTGGTTGCTCTTAAGGCAGGATCAATGTGGCCTTTCACCTGCTCTGGGCACCTGGCAGGAAGTCCAGGGCCACTGGCCAGGAGGTCCCCGCTGCAGGGGCTGGGGAACAGGAGGGAGAACATTCCTGGGCAGTGCAGCTCGGAAGCTTCTATGCAGGTGGGCGGCAGCTCACTCGCCCTGCACTCGGTGCAGCAGTAGCTTAGTTACAAGATCGCACCATGTATATTTAATAGAACCTGCCTCCTGCCTGGATGGAGGGGAGCCGCCCTCCCCGGCGTTGTACGCTGGAGCCGGCTCCATCTGGCTGCTGCTAATGACCGCAGACTCAGTCCTGGGCTAGCCGGCGCCGGGCTTGCCTGTGGGTCTCTGGTGAGACTAGCCAGTCCTGGGGGAGTCTCCAGACCATTTATACATTCTGTATATGGCTGTGCTGGGCCTGAGTTCAGCACCTGCAGGCTCTTCAATATCCCCACACAGAGCAGGCTTCCCGGAGAGCCTTCCGTGACACCTGCCTCAGGCAACCTACCCCAGGCCTCAGGAGGACCACAGGGAGTGGGCATTCTGGAAACTTGCAACCAGCTAGTGGGTGTCACAAGCTAGGAGACCTGGCTGTATGACTCTTGGTTCTCTGTGGCTGAGGCATGAGGTGAAGACACCAGGGTTCGTCCATCCCCAGGGAGGGACAATGGACTTTGTTGGACCTGGCCTGGACAGTTTATATATCTTACATATATAAACTCATTCTATCTTTAAGCTACCCTCTGATAAGGGTGTGTTCCCACTTAAAAGGTGGGAGAACAAGAACAGAGAGGTTAAGTAGCTCACCTGAGGTTACACAGCTAGAGAGAGGCCGAGTCAGGGTCTGAGTACAGGCTTCATGAGTCTTAATTACCAGGGTGCTTGTCTCAACAAAAAGGAGGTTCTGTCTCTTTTGGGAAGCATGCAGGTGTCACTCTGGGGGACCAGATTCTGCACCTGCATCTTTAAATATTGCATCTTTCAGGTCAAGGATCGCGCCTTGGTCACCTTGTGTCTCGTTCATTGGTGGTGACAGCAGGTGCCAGTTAGAGGACAGTCCTAGTGAGCAGGTGTCGGGTGCAGAGTCACCCATCTCCAAGTTCTCAGTGTAAGGTACTCAGGGGACCAAGATGATCAAGACCTGGCCTCTGCCCTTCAGGAGTTCAGAGTCCGCCCTGGAGAGATGCCAGGGCTATGGTGCTACCTGGTAGCAACGTAGCTGGAACCCAGGGAGGCAGGAGCAGTGTCTGCCCTAGCTAGAGGGGATGCAGGAGCTGGGAGATGGGGGAAGACTGTGTGACATGTCACAGAAGAGGGTAAGGGGTATTCATTGGGAGGAAGGCAGCAGAGTCAGGCCAGGTCCAGGGTGCTGGAGGTGCACCAGGTAGCAGGGCAGTGGGGGCCAGTCTGGGAAAGAGGCCTCTGAATGAGGGCCTCCTGGCCGGGTCCCTGCCTCCGCCCCAACTTTGCTCAGTTCAGGCCCTGTGGAGCCGGGCCACCACTGCCTCTGGGTTTTTACGCTTACCACCGATTGCTTGTTCGGCTCCTTGATCCCAGCAGAGGCAGAAGCGAGGCCTGTTAAATAATAATGTGGCTCACTAGGGCCTGTGTCAACACGGCCTTCTCTGTGTTCATTATCTGCGTCGCCACCTTCAAAGTCTAATCCAGTCAGTCTGGAGTTCATTCGGAGCGGTCGCTGGAGGGGGAGCCCGCTGTGGGGTGATTGTTGCATCTTAATTAAAAAAAAAAAACTGATTGGGGACGCAAGCCTGAGGCGTGCTGCGTGTGCTCTGCTGGGACAGGGTGGTGGGTATTGGGCTGATCCCACGTGAGTGGCCTGGGGTCTCTGCCTGCTGCTCATGGGACAGGGAGGGCGGTGGAGTCAGGGCGGGGCTATGTCCTTGAGTTGTTAGCTCTGTGTAATGCTGCAAAGTTTTCAGCTATGTGTATCCACGCGTCTTTGTATGAGTATGTAACATGGGTGTGGGTGTCCGTGGAGGCTGGACTTAAGGCATCGATGAGATGTTTGACGTGAGTGCTGGGAATCGAACTTGGGTTCTCTGGAAAAACAAGTCCTCTTCCTCTTCTTCCCCTCTCTCCTCCTCTTCCTTTTCATCTTCCTCCTCCTCCTTTTCTTCCCCCTCCTCTTCTTTCTCTTCTTCCTTTCCTTCTTCCCCCTCCTCTTCCTCTTCCTCTTCTTCCTCTTCTCCTCCATTCTTCTTTTTAAATTTTATTATTATTCCTGAGGCAGGGGCATGCCCCACAGTGTGTGTGTGGAGGTCAGAAGACATTTCTGTGTAGTCAGTTCTCTATGTGAGTCTCAGAGTTTAGAATCAGGTCATCAGGCATGCAGAGCGAGCACTTTCTCTGGGCTGCCTTGCTGGCCCCATTCTTTTCTTTTTTTTTCTCAAATTTTACCCATCCACCCACCCACCTACCTGCCCTCTGTTGGCTTTGGAACAGGCCTGCTCCTCCCCACAACCCTACCCCCACCACAGCCTGCCTCCCCCCACAGCCTGGTTCCCCCCACAGCCCGGCTCTCCCCCCCACAGCCTGGCTCCCCCCACAGCTTGGCTCCCCCCACAACCTGGCTCCCTTCACAGCTTGGCTCCCCCTCCAGCCTTGCCCTCTGCTATCCTCTCCCTTAGAAATACATCCCCACGCTGCTCCACCTCCGTCTGGACTTTGCCATCACCTCCCCGGGAGGCCACTCTACCCTATAGCTCCAGCCAAGTTGCTTCTACCCTAGTCACAACTTAACATGTCACCTGGCTGTGTGGCCACATGAATGTTATTCACTCTCTGAAAACATCTCCCTGATGGTTGTCCCTGGGGCCACTAGAACATAGGCCCCCATGATTGCAGGCACAGCAGGCTCAGGGGCTCATGGCTTTGTGGAGGGGCTCCTGCAGGGCAGGTGCAGCTTGCAGGCTGGTGTGATACAGCTGAGGTCACTTTGACTGCACAGGAGGTGACAGTCTGGGCCAGGGGAGGCTTAGATGCCAGGGACCAACCCAGGCATCCTAGGAGGAAGTGTGAGACCAGGGAGGTGGGGACACATCAAGAGCAGGGTAGAGGTGGAGTGAGGGCTGGTCTCCTGGTGCGCAGAGATAGACCCCGCCCATAGGGTGGCATTGTACCCTTGATCCAGCTTTGCAAGGTCATGGGACGTAAGAACTGACTACTTGAGGGCCTGGGAACCCCCGATGCCCAGAGCCCAGCCAGTGTCTCTGGTATAGTTTTTAACTTGCTGAGGATGGAGCCTGGGGCCCCACACATTCCTAGCAAGTGTCTACCGCTCAGCTATACCCCCAGCTCTTCAATGCCTTGTAGAAGCCTGGCCCTGAGGTCTTGAACCCATGGGGCTGTTGGGAGAGTTCATTGGGTACCCATCTCTCATTATACCCCTGCTTCCTGACCTCTGGAACATCCTGGGTAGATCTCCTCTGCATCCATGGGGGCCACCATTGTAGCCCACACTATGGCTGTCAGTGGACACTTGGATCTAAGTATGAGATTAAGCAGAGAACGAAGCCGTTCGGGGCAGGGCTGTCAGGTTCCTGTTGTCCTGTTAGTCCCAGTGCCTAGGTGTACAGTAGAGGTTCAGGCCAGCAGGGGGCAAGCACACCGGCTGACCGAGGACTGCAGTGCCCAGCTTAAGAGCACGTGGGCCCTTCTGGAAGCCGAGTGTGCACTGGTAGTCCGCAGTCTGCTCATACACTGACCACCACCCCACCCCCGATACCACTCGGTCTGACAGAGGAGAGACCTCTCCGGGCTCCTGGACACCCTGCAGCCCCTCAGATCCTTCCTGTGCACCCCATGCACCCGGGTCTCTCCCTCCCCACCCTTAATTTTCATGTTAGCACCCAAACTTCGTTTGCATGCATTAACGGTTGTAAATCCGTCACAGCCCTCCACACGGCATGAATAATACATCGCTGGGCTGTATTAGTTTTCCGTCTCCCATCTTATTTATGACACAAAACGGGTGGGAATTTGAAAAAAAAAAAAAAAAACCGAAATCCAGGCACACGGCTTCTCCCGGTAATGCTATGCAAATTGGCACCGAGAGCAAAATGAATCCCTAAGTTCCTGTAGCGCCTAGGGACCGCTCGGTGGAGGGCCCGGTGTTTGGGTCACTGGAGCACGTGGGGGTCTGGAGTCATATGGTTCCGTGGAGTTAGCTTGGTCTTGTTTTATCCTAATATATATTTTTAAATCAGTGTTTGACTCTTTTTATGTCTTATCAACAAGGAGCTGGTGAGCAAAACATGAGTGATTGATTCGCTAAAGGTAGCAGGAACTTCCCAGGAGTTCCAAAGAAGTTTCAGCGCAGTGGCAAGGATTAGGTTAGACTAGCAGAAGGACTGCTTGTGACGGGGGAGGAAGGTGTTTTTTGGGATTCTGCTGTTCCCTTCCCAGGAAACATGGTAGAGCCAAAATGTCAGCCATGAGGGAGTGGCTGGGTGAGCCGACTCTGCCAGGCATGGAGGTTCTTAGGACAAGAGCCCATCTTCTGGCCTCTGGTGCAGGAGCTGCTGGAGGAACAGAGTTTTGGTCCTGTCTTCTCACCCAGAAGAGCTCAACTCTCTCAGCCCAGCATTTGCCCTCCCACAGGAAGGTTTGGGCTGCTAGAAAGATTTCCAGAGTTTTGCAAGGTGTTTAGAGTCATTGGCTCTGGGACATGGTGGAGAAGTTGGCTCAGGCAGGGATGGGAATGGGAAGGTGAAAGGTGGTGGCAGGGAAGGAGGGGGAAGACAGAGGAGAGGGGACAGATGGCAGCGAGGAAGGGTCAGATACCACACAAGTGGATGACCAAGCCCTGAACCCACCTTTCCACCACGACCAAGGTCCCATCTTCCCCTCCCTGGGGCTCTCCTCCATCTCCAAGGCCCCTGAGCCTGGGGCAAAGGAAGGGAAGAGGCAGAGAACCAAAGGACAGCTGTCCAGCCACATAGGACCTGATAGGGACACAAAGCCACAAGCACTGTCCTCTGGGTGGCTAGCCTAGCTAGGGGGCTGGGACCACATTGCCTCAGGGTCTGGGTGTGCCGCTGCCTGTTTCCCCGATGGCCTGGAGGGCTGAGTCTCCTATAGTGGTTTAGGCCCGTGTCTACCGCTCGGTTCTTTGCGTCAGGTCTGGCTGAGGCTCTAGCTGTCTGTAAGTCTGACAGCTGGACTAGGGGACACTCCATGGGAACTGCTGTAAGAGGTGTCCCACCAGTCTCTAGACCTTGTTGGACTGTGCTTGGATTTTAGATATCGTGGCTCCGAGCTGAGCTGGTTGGCTTTACCGTCTCTGCTGTTGAGTGCCTCAGTTTCCCTACTGGAAACACAGGGATGGTTGTAGGGCTCACGGGGAGGCTCAGGCTGCACCTTGCATATTCAGCTCCCAGAGATGACTGAGGGAGGAAGTGAAGAGGGGTCGTTCCTCTGTAGTCTGGAGATTTACTCGGAGAGCTGGGGTTCCCAGCACAGGGTGCAGCGTGGCCCTTCCTCCAGAGCCTTGACCTATCCGCTCCATGCCTTGTGTCTCACTGGATCTTGTGTATGTGCACACCAGGGTTGTCGTCCATGGGATGGCAGGTCACTGTGAAGAAGGACACTGTCCAGCTTCCTCTCGGGTCCTCAGATGGGTGGCAGGGGTCTGGGCACATATGCACAGGGACCACTCACATGTCAGCCGTCAGTTTCTGCAGAAGGTGAGTTCCTCATACAGGATGCCCGTTGTATACCTGGCTGGACCTGGGCTGGCCACTGGTCTGGTCTCAGTGACTGTGGTGGGAGGCTCCCTCTCCCTGGGTCTGTCTCCACCTCTGTTCCACAGCTCTGTCATGGCCCCTTGGCTACATGGATGCCATGGATGAGTGGGAGGCATGGGAGGATCAGAGTCAGACAGAGGGAGGAGTCAGAGAGAGAAGCATGGGGCCACAGACCAGGAAAAGAGCAAAGGGGGGAGAAGGCACAGCTGCACCTGCCCTCACATCCCATGGTGGGCACTGAGCCCAGCAGAGGGGCTGTCACTTATGAACCTGCCCCTCCCAAAAGTGGGCAAAACCTTGGTCCCCATCTCTGAGTTATAGTGATGGTGCCTGAGGTCAGAGCCCTATGCTGGCAGGACCTTGTGACATCGTTGTAACTGCCCTAGGCAGTCATAGCCATTACCACATTAAAGTTGAAATAACTGGGACAAAAAGTCATGGGGCTGGCTGAATCCAGCCTTCAGACCTTGGTTTCTGCAGGGTGAGCTAACTGGGGTGAGCTTAGCCCTGGTGCATGGAGCAGCAAGAGGCAAGCTGCCCACCTTGTGATCTCTGCAGTGCCGGG
This sequence comes from Grammomys surdaster, assembly GCF_004785775.1. Classification (NCBI taxonomy): domain Eukaryota; kingdom Metazoa; phylum Chordata; class Mammalia; order Rodentia; family Muridae; genus Grammomys; species Grammomys surdaster. The sequence continues at coordinate 1,187,476 of NW_021620793.1, read as the reverse complement.
CTGAGGCTGACTCCAGCTCTCTCAGTTTAGTCCTGGTACTTGCTTGTATAGGACAAAGCTGGGTCAGGGATCGAGGACCCATCAGAATGGATGGTGGCCCCGGGTGGCCGCTGCCCGAGCCTCTTCTCAGGTGTCCATGCTAGAGGAATGATAGGCTGGCTTTTCGTAATGGCAGAAAACAAGAGGCTGTTAAATAGGACTCGGGAGGAGCCAGGAGCATCCCTGCCTGGAGAAGCCTTTCACAGTCTGCTTCTCTACGGGAGCCACAGGCACCAATGGGCGTCCTTCAGTTGAGTTACGGTTGTAAGGGAAACACTGGTACAGCCACGACACATGGCACAAATCTTTCCAGTGACACCTTCTTAATGCCGTGGCTGTCACCCAGGACCGAGGTCACCGTAAGCATCTGCACCCAGCTTGAGAACTTAGCAACAAGCAAGACTCAGGGTGGAATTTTACTTACTTATTTGTTTTGTGCTGGGAGTTGAACCCGGGACCTCACACACGCCAAGCAAGCACTCTGCCACCGACCCACAGCCCTAGTCCTGGTATAGGATTTATGTTTTCAAAAATATTTCTAATCTAAAAAATTATGTGTATGAGTATGTTTGCATGAACACACATGTACTGTATGTGTTCCAGACAGCCACAGACACCTCTGATCCCTTGGAGCTGGAGTTACAGTTGTGATCTGCCCAATGCGGGTGCCGGGAACGAACCTCTGTAAGAGCTGTATACACTCTCAGCCATTGAGTTATTTCTCCAGCCCAGAGTTTTATTAAATTTTATTTATCTTAATAAAATATATTTTTATTCTTTTTTTAAAAAGATTTATTTATTTATTTTGTATATGTGAGTGCTCTGTCTGCATGTTTGTCTGCATGGCAGAAGAGGGCATCAGATCCCATTACAGATGGCTGTGAGCCACCATATGGTTGCTGGGAGTTGAACTCAGGATCTCTGGAAGAACAGTCAGTGCTCTTAACCACTGAGCCATCTCTCTGGCTCTATACTTTTATTCTTTGTGAATTCATTATGTGTATACATTGTATTTTGATCATATTTATTCCCAACTGTCCCCCTAATTCCCTGCAGGTCCACTCCTCTGCCAACTTCATGCCCTAATTTTTTTTTTTTTAATAAAAAAAATTGTATTTACTTAGAAGCATTCAGAATGTCAACAAAACAGCCGCAATTTTTTTTTTTGCAATTACAGAGTGGTATTCAGTTAACAGAACAACAATTATCTTCGTATAAGCTGCATCAGAGACAACTGAAGATGGAAAAAAAAACCCAAAAATAAAACCAAAAGAAAAGAAAAACAAAAACCAAACTACTGTCCCCATATATAACTAATTTGTGCTGTGCACCAACAAGAACCTGCTTTAAATTTCCATGCCAATTTACAACCCCCAGACTGTACCAGGCAAGGTTAGTGGCTATTGAAAATACCACCAGGACAGGGCTATCTAAAGACACATTCGGTAGTGTGTTAACTATACAAAAAAAGACACTGTACAGTTTAAAAACAAATCTTACACAGCCTTACATTTCAATTTTTTTCTTTAAAAGGAGTGAGTTGTGTACAGGGGGGTTAAATGCTTTATAGACAAGAAAAAAACTGCGCTAGAACCAACTTATTCATCATCATCATCTTCTTCTTCATCTTCGTCTTCCTCTTCTTCCTCCTCTTCCTCATCCTCTTCATCTTCCTCATCATCTTCCTCTTCCTTCTTTTTCTTGCTCTTTTCAGCCTTGACTACCCCCTTTTTTGCTGCATCAGGTTTTCCTTTAGCTCTGTAGGCAGCAATATCCTTCTCATACTTCTCCTTCAGCTTGGCAGCCTTCTTCTCGTAGGGCTGCTTGTCATCCGCTGCAGTGTTGTTCCACATCTCTCCTAGCTTCTTTGCAACATCACCAATGGATAAGCCAGGATGCTCGCCTTTGATTTTTGGGCGGTACTCAGAACAGAACAAGAAGAAGGCCGAAGGAGGCCTCTTGGGTGCATTGGGGTCCTTGAACTTCTTTTTGGTCTCCCCTTTGGGAGGGATGTAGGTTTTCATTTCTCTTTCATAACGAGCCTTGTCAGCCTTTGCCATATCTTCAAATTTCCCCTTTTCTTTAGCAGACATAGTCTTCCACCTCTCTGAGCACTTCTTGGAGAACTCTGAGAAGTTGACAGAAGCATCTGGGTGCTTCTTCTTGTGCTCCTCCCGGCAGGTTTGCACCAAGAATGCATATGAGGACATTTTGCCTCTCGGCTTCTTAGGATCTCCTTTGCCCATGTTTAGTTGATTTTCCTCCGCGAGGCACAGAGTCGCCCAGTGCCCGTCCGGCTCTCGCTTGCCCCGGCGCTGTCTCTATGGAGCTCAATGTACTGCAATGGCTGTGAGAGCGGGAGCCAGACGCAGCCTCCTCACTCTCTCCGCTCTGTAACCCATGCCCTAATTTTTTAAATTATTATTTTATTTTAAAGTAACTCACCAAGTTCATATACTCACGGCCGTGGGGGCCATCTTTGGAACATGACCAACCCACAGGGGATCATCTGCTTAAAGAACAGGGGAGGAATCTTAAACATTGGGGGCAGCAGGTAGACAGACTCTTGAGGTACTAGAAAAAATTGGGGCCGTTTTTTTTTTCTTCTAGAAAGTTATTTTCATAACACGATAAGTTTTCACATTTCCTTTCAAAATGAACAGTGGCTGGTGGGGCCGTTTGTCTGCCTGTCCGGTGTTGCCCTGAGCTGAGTTGTCTGTCATTCAGTAAAGCAGGGTGATGCCCCTCCCACTCTGCTAAGCATGAGATGGCTACGTCACAAGCCTTCATGATGTGTTTGTTTTGTTTATTTATTTTGTTTTTGTTTCCTGTCTGAGCCCTGACCTCAACCAGGTGAGGCAAGGCAAGAACATCACACCAGCCAGAGTGTGGGAACTATGTCTCATCTGAGTGACCAGCCACCCTGACTTTCCCAGAATGAAAATGTCCCCGGAGGTTCCAGAGTGAATTGACTACTCCGGTTAGGGGGTGTGGCTTCCCAGGTTAGGGGGCGTGGCTTCCCACCCTTTCTCAGCCATCCCACTCCGCAAATGCTTTAGTGTTTCCTTCTGTTGCGCTGGCCGTGAAGGGCAGATAAGAACGCAGCCGATTAAGACAGGTGAGAGACTTTTATGATAGCTTGTATAAGATGCTCTCTCTGCAGACTGGACCCAGCAGTCCTGCGTCTCAATTCCCAGTCTGTCCGCTGGCCGGCTGGGCCACGACACCTATCACTCCTGGAACTTCCCGTGTTTTGTCTTGAACGATGGTGAAAGGGTGGTGCCCACCCTGTGGCTGTCCTCAAGGATTGGAGGGGGGCAGTATTGGTGGGGCGTGGACCAGTGTTTGGTGGGCAGTCCATCCTTGGGCCCATGACCAGGCTTCTCAGGACCAGTTGGTCCACGGTGACTTAAAAAGGCAAGAACCTCTTTAACCCAGACCTTGATTGAATGCCAGGGCTAAGTTTCTCTGAGCCTCTGAGAGTGAGCTGAAGAGATGGAATCCCCCACTTAGCCCGTCTGGGCCCGGATTTGTCTGGTGTCTTTTCTGTGTCGGTAGGGTATTTGTGTCCAGTGCCCTGGCTGACTCTGGAGAGGCCTGGCGCTCTGTTGGTGCCCAGAAAGTAGGAATAGACACCTAGCTACTGCCTGCCCTTCCTGGGTAGCTCCCTCACCCAGTCATCCTCCCAGCCCCTCACGTCATCTCTGGCTTTAATGACTTTGAGTGCTGCGCACATCACCCTGGGAATTTATGGCAACAGCGCAGAAGCGTCACCTGGAGGCACATAAATATTACAGGACTGACTGTGTCAGCACTCCTCTGAGATCGCTCACCTGGAACCCGCAGCGTGGGTGGCCGTGGCTGGGTGTCCTGTGGAGGTAGACACCGTGGATGGGGGCGGAACTTGCATCATGCTGGTTCTACACAGCAGCATGCGGGGGGGGGGGGGCCCTCAGGGTGTGACACATACCCTTCTCCACTGAGTCCTCAGCACCCCTGTGAGGCAGATTCTTTTTGTCTCAGTGTACAGAGAAGAGCACACTAGGTCAGTCACACAGGGGCTGAGACCCTGTCTAGTCAATAATCTGCTCCCACTTTGTATTTTAAAGATTTGCTTTATTTTTAATTTTGTGTGTGTGTGTGTGTGTGCACACGTGAGTGCAAGTGTCCCCAGAGGTCAGAAGAGGCTGTCAGGTCTCTTGCTGCTAGAGTTACAGGTGGTCCTGAGCTGCTTGATGTGGGTGCTGGGAACTGGACTCAGGTGCTTTGTAAGAGAGAGAGAGAGCGAGAGAGAGCGAGAGAGAGAGAGAGCATGCATGCATGTATGTCTCTGTGTGTGTGCACACATGCATACATGTAATGCACGTGTGTCTGTGTGTACATGCATGTGTATAATGCACATGTCTCTGTGTGCATGCATGGATGCATGTGTATAATGCACATGTCTCTGTGTGTGTGCATGCATGCATGCATGTAATACACACGTCTCTATGTGTGTGCATGTATACATGCAATGTGCGTATGTCTCTGTGTGTGCATGCACATGCTTGTAATGCATGTATTCTGTGTGTACATACGTGGACATGCTCTTTTCACCGCTGAGCTGTTTCTCCAGTGTCCCGCTGTGTAGCTCACTCTGGCCTTGTACTGCCTCAGTTTGCTGAGTACCAGGATTACAGGAACAAGCCTCTCCACCCAGCTCCCTAGAGCCTTTAGAAAGCTCGGTGCACTAACATCCAGGTGCTTCGTAACTCACTTGATACCCAGCATTTCTGTGATTGGCCCTTGGCCTCTTTGATCTGGGTCCTGGAATCTGTGGACACCCACACCCCAACAGTCTCGATATTTCCTTGCTTTCATAGTGGTGAGACTCGAGGCTGTACCTTTGCTTTCCCTGCCCCCACCTACTGTCTCCCTGGTGCCCTAGCTGATCCCCTAAAGAGAGGAGGAGTCGAAATCAGGATGGGGCTTTATGGTCACTGCCGCCTGCTGGGCGTTGTCTCCTCTGGGGTCTTTTCAGACACGGGACTTGGGAGAACCCTCAGGTTCCCACCTCTGCAGTCTCTTTGAGACGTGTGACATCTTTTTAGACTAGTGGTGCCCCTTACACTGACACTAAACCTGCCGGAGAAAGCTTGCTATCTTCTGGCAGATCTTTTTGTCCTTAAGCAGGACCAATGCCTATGGTCAGAGGGCATTGTGCCAAGGTCCCTGGCTGGATTCTTACTTGTGTGATCAGGCCTGGCTTCCAGGAAAGCTTGGTTTACCAAATCAATAGTTATGTGGCTCACTGGCACCGAGTGGTGGCCTGAGGGCACTGAGGCCTGGGTGCCACTGCTGTCTTCCCCCACCCTAGGGTGCTGGGCTTGGCTCCCCCTGGGACCCAGGATGCTGGCATGTTTTCTGTTCCCACCTACTATCTCCCTAGGCCCAGGAGACTCAGCTAGGAGTCTGGAATCAGCTTGTATTCTAGAAGTGAGTCACCTGGCATGAGCAGAAGTTTCTGGGGAAGCCCCAGGTGAATCCCCTTCCCACATCTTGTCTCTGTGTGTTGACATGGGCCTGCATGGTCCACTGGGCCCAGTATTGACCAGTTCCACCTCTAGGGAAACAAGGCTGGGGTGGCACTGTAGACTTCTTCAATCAGACCTGGCGACCAGGAGCTATCCATGGATTTCCTGGAAGAAATATAACTCAAGGCAAGGGCTGGGCTGGGTTAGCAGAGATGGGCTGCAGGCCCTGAGGGACGGGGCTGCTGTGTCCCTGCTGTGTACTGCACGGCCCAGACCTGGTTCCATCTCAGCTTAGTTTCCCTCAGAAGCCACTCCTAGGCACCTCAGGAGTGCTTAGGCAGAACCCCCAGTGTGAGGGTGGAGACAGTTCCCTATTCTCATTCTAGGGATGCTCCACCCCATGGAGACCATACACCCTGCCTTGTGTGAAGGTCAGACACTTCTGCTCTGCCTGTGTGTGTGTGTGTCTGTGTGCATGTGGATGCACTTGTGTGTGTGCATGTACTTGTGTATATATATGTGTACACGTGTGCACATGCATGCATGTGCATGTATTTGTGTGTGTGTTCATGTGCATTCACTTGTATGTGCATGCACTTGTGTGTATGCATGTGCACACACTTGTATATATGTGTGTGTGTGTGCGTGCACTCATGTGCATGCACTGTGTAAAGGTATGCTCGTGTGGAAGCCAGAGGACACCTTTGGATGTCACTCCTCAGGTAGCATCCTCTTTTTATTTCTTTTGAGACAGTGCCTCACACTGGTTTTGAAAATGCCGAGTAGCCCGTGAGTTCCAGGTCTCCGCCTCTGCGGTGGTGGCATTGTCTTATGTGGTACCACAGGAGTTTAGGGGGAAAACCCACAGAAGACACAACTACAAAAAACATGGCTACTGGGGCTCAAACTTGGATCCTCAGGCTTGCTAGGCACATGCCTTCCTGACTGAGCCGTCTGGCCAGCCTGTATCCTGAGGGGTCTTGTTGTTGGATTGTTCGGTGGAGATTAAATTAGACCCGTGCCTGTGAGAAGCAAATCCAATGGCGTGGAGTAGTTCTCCTGTGCTCTTCCCTGTCCTGCTTCTCGTAAGACGAGACTCCTGCTCTGACTTCAGTCCACACACCGTCCTCGTCCACTCCAGAGCTCTCTTGATTTTGACCATCATCTCTTGACTTTCCCTGCCCTCTCCACACTATGAGAGATGAGGATGCGACTCACTCCCCATCTCCTTCCCTGCTGGGTTTGCAGGTTGCCATGGTTACCTTAAATAATATATACAGAGAGTTGGACACGGCCTATGATCCTAGCAATTAGGAGTCAGAGGTAGGAGAATCATGAGCTGGAGGCCAGCCTGGGCTATATTAGATCAGTCTAGCCAGGGCTATAAAACAAGATCCTGTCTCAAAGGAATAAAAAAAACCATGCATGTAGCATCAACTTCTGCTAGGTGGTGGCTCCATCTTTCCATGCTGGATGTGGAGGACCCGAAAGGAGCCCCCTGTGTGTTGGAGTTGGGTCTCCACTCAAGAGCCAAGCGTGCACCTTTGCCTTCTGTCCCTGTCACATTGATTGTCTGCAGTCACTCTTGTCAGGAGCAGCGTTTACACTGTCACAATCTGTCAGCACTGGAAATCTGATTCCTGATAGCTGCTGATCGGTGTAGCACACTAGGCTTCTAAGGCCTGGTGCAGACCGATGTCCAGGCAGAGCCTTGCCTAGCCTGTGCTCCTGAAGACTCTGGGAATAGTTGACCCTGGAGACTGGGGGAAGGAGCAAGTCAGGGTAGCAGCTGGCCTGATACCTCCATCTCCTCTGTGTGCAGCAAAGCTTCGAGGCGCACCAGGATGAGGCAGTGAGTGTCACTCACATGGTGAAAGCCGGCAGCGGTGTCTGGATGGCCTTCTCCTCTGGTTCTTCCATCCGCCTCTTCCACACGGAGACTCTGGAGCATCTGCAGGAGATCAACATTGCCACCAGAACCACCTTCCTCCTGCCAGGTGAGGCTGCATGGCTCCCTGGGGCCTGGGGCGAGGAGGACCCCCTCCTCCTGCCAGGTGAGGCTGTACACCTCGCTAGGATGAGGGGACAGAGATTCATGGGTGCCAACAGGAGGCTGTGCAGTGGGCATCTCAGCTCATTAACTGTCAGGGCAGCCTTGAAAACCAGTTCATGGTGGATGGGAAGTGGAGGGGCTGGGATTTATACCCAGGCCCGTCCTATCAAAGCTCTGATTCCTGACCCTCTATGCTCCCCGTGCACATCTGAGCAGACTGGGTTCTCAGGAGGTGGGCTCCACACCCAGGTGGACTTGCCTGTGCCAGGAGCTGGTACCAAAAACCCATGTTGGGCAGGGGACACAGGCTGTCTACACTGTTCCTCTGCTCAGGGTGACCAAAGCCTGATTCTGACTCAGAGCTTGTGGGCAGGAGAGGAGGCCCTGATCTGTTTCATTCCATAAAACTTTCCTGAAGAAAGGCATACCTTTGTATATTTGCTATTCATCGGGTTTGGAGGCACCTTGGGGCTGAAGAGTTTGGATGGCCTGGTCATCTACGGGAGTATTGCTTTTGTGAGATGAGGGGTGAGGCAGAAAGGGTTACCACTGGGGCTCATACCACCCCCTCACCTCACCCCTCTCTCTTGGAATCTCTATGGCTTTGACTACTATTGCTACCCACTCTTGCTGCCCATATGAAGGGGCTGCTTTGGAGACCCACAGGCTCTGGTCCATTCTCCCTTCCACTGCCCTCTGGGCTACCCATGGAGCTTCAGACTCCAGCTACCATCCCTGTCCCAGCTTCTATGAGTCCACTCGACCTGGGGCTGGTCAAGGAGGATGCGCATTCTGTCCAGTTCAAGTACCTTAGGTAGAGCTGGGTTTGTTGGCTAGGAAACTGGAAGGGCCCTGGAGACAGAAAGAGTAATCCTGTCCCCAGGGTCTGGCGGACAGGCTGTGGCAGGGCTGGGGGTGGGTTTGAACTGAGTTGAGATCCAACCTTCGCAGACTTAGGAAAGGCTTCCTGGGCATAGGCTCTGATGGCCTGTGTCCTCCCCTGAGATCTGATCTCTATTTCAGAGCATTGCCTAGGATGAACTGGCCATTAACAAGCTAGGTAGCAGCAATGACTGTCTACCGAGAGCTGCCAGTCGGCCAGAGCCCCACGCCGAGCAAAGCTCTGCTGATGGCATCACACTGTGCTCTAAGCCCGCAAGCTGTAGATGGTCCCCAAGTTATAGATGTGGACATAGGCTTCCTCAGCAGAGTTCTATGCCTTGTGGTGCAGTGGCTCAGAGTCCTGCTGTATGATAGGGAGTGAGGGACACATATGCACACAAACACACAGACACACAGACACACAGAGAAACACACACATACATCATTTAA
>NW_021620793.1:1155283-1178529 GCF_004785775.1 Grammomys surdaster | reverse complement strand
ACACAGACACACACACAAATACACAGACATACACAGACACACACACACAAATACATAGACACACACAAATACACAGACATACACAGACACACACACACAAATACATAGACACACACACACACACAAATACACAGACATACACAGACATGCGCACACACACACACACACACACACACACACACACACACAAATACCAGACACACACAGGCACACACAGAGACACAGTTTCAGAGTTGGTTAAGTCCTGGCTTAGCCACTGAGAGCTCTGGTCCTTCCATGTGTTGGGGTGCAGTCCTGAGAGATTTTTGAGGGTGAAATCCTATAGCAAGGTCAGTATTTTACATGGCTGAGATGGGAACAGCCCCCTTTGCACCATTCCCCTGCATCAGAGCCCTGGGCTACTCTTGGTCCTTTTCTTCCCTGCCTTCTCTTCTCCCTTCTTCCAGTTTGACTTTTATTTCCTGAAAGGCGGGGGTGGGAGAAGGACCAGTTTCATCCATTATACAACACAATAAAAAATTCTCCGTATCATAGAAATACTTCTGCATTTATCTTGATAGCTAAATTATTTCAAGATAATAGAACAATGGGAAAAATGGTTAATCTTCTGGGCTTTTGAAAATCTTCAGAGTCTTGTGTAGTCGGAGCAGAGGAAAGTGAGAGGCAGCAGCTTCAGCTGTCAGAGGCTGGGCTGGGGGTGGATCCACGGGGGGTGGCGAAGCGCAGTTCCAGTGGGTCCCATGGCTGAGACCCCTGAGGAGCCCACACACCGTGTTCCTGGCTTTTAAAGGGGAGGTACCACTGGTGAGTGTGGTTGTTTCCAAGCCAGGTGAGCAGAGACCCAGCAGCTGCATGGCTGGCCTGCCCACTGTCACTCTGCTGGTCAGGTGGTGGGCATATCTTCTCTTGAGACTCAGTTTCTCCATGGATGCAAAGGGTTGAGTCCAAGCTTGACTGATCCATAGCTCAGAGTCAGATTCTTACTGAATCCCACGCTCTGCCTGGAAACGGTGGTCGACTCCTCCATCCCCCATCTGTCACGCTGGAGTTCTTGTCGCAGGAAGTCTCATTCCTGACGGGCATTTCCTGCCACCGTTCTTGCTGTCCTCAGTGTCACATGCTGGCCTCTTTACCCGTTTTGAGCTCTATGTCAGTGTCTTCCCCAAGGCACCAGCTGCGTGTGAACAGACAGGGGGCGCTCTCCTAGGCCTGAGCCCTACATAGACCTAAGTGTCCTCTAGTCCTGGGCATCCCTGGTTAGCTAAGCTGGGTATCTTATAGCGCTGACCTGAGAGAGGCCTCTGACCCACAGGCTGAACTGGACTCAGGCACCATGACAGGAATTGGAGGGCAGAGGGTGGCTTCCTGTCCACCCCACACTGTGCCCTGGAGGAAGAAGAGCTGAATGGGATTTTTTAAACTCTTTACTAGAGATATTTAAAACAGGCTTTTAAGTATTTTTTTCTCCCCCACACCACCAAATGAAATAATTGCATAATTAGTCATAAATTTGTTCTTCCTCTAAGTGTGGATTTTTTTTTTTAGGGCGTGCTAAAAAATTTATCACGCTTCCTTCCCCCACCCTTCCTTCCACTCGAGTACTCGACTGGTATTAATGCATTAAAAAAAAAAAACCTAACCTCCCTCCTCCTTTTAACTAGACAGGTCATTAATAAAATGTTCTCCAAGAGCCTGAGCTTTTAAAAGTTGTATATCTCCAGATAGACGGCCATGGCGAGCGGTGCCCTGTGTATTAAGTCTCTATGATCAAATATTTATCCACCATTAGAATTTTTTTCTTTTGGACTGTTTGTGAAGTGTCTCGCTCTTTTCCTTGAGGCAGAAGGGGGCGAGCAGCCCCGGAACGAGGCCTGCGGATGGAGCTGTTTCTCACCTCTCATCTTTTTGGCCTCCTGTCTCGCTCCCCTTTCACCTGTCAAACTTCTACCGTGGTTAGAAAGAAGATGTTTTGAGTACCACCTCCTGCTGGTCCCAGGGTCTCAGGAGCTTATGGGAAGGAGGGCGGGGCACGCGGGATCCAGGATAGCCACAGCTCCTCGTCTTGGCCTTGATATTTTGGTGTTTGTAACTGGGATGGAGCGGATCTTAGCACATTAGTCTAGGACCTTGAAGTAATTATGAATATTACTCTATCTCCAGTGACTGTGTACAATGGTCGAGCTGTGCTCAACTCTGTGTGTGTGTGTTTGTGTGTATGTGTGTATCCACCCACTTACTCACCCACCTAACCTTCTTCTTATCTCTCCATCTATCTATCCATCCATCCATCCATCCATACATCTGCCAACCCGTCCATCTACCTACTAGCCGATCTGTCTGTCTACTCATCCATCCATCCATTCATCCATTCTTCCTTCCTGCCATCTATTCATTGATCAATTGGTTAATACATTCATCTGTCCATTTATTTGCATACTTGCCAACCTGTCAATTGTCTGTCCTTTCATCTATCCATCCATCCATCCACCCACCCACCCATCCACCCACCCACCGATCAATCCATCCATCCATCCATCCATCCATCCATCCATCCATCCATCCATCCATCCATCTTTCTACTCACCCACTGACTGATGTACCCTTTCATTTACTCACTTATCCACCCTTCTTCCATCCATCCATCTAGCCATCCAACCACTCACCCATCTGCTGCCAGCAGACCTGTTCACAAGCTCTGGCCTGGTCCCCTTGGGTACAGGCACTGATGCCAGTTTCTATTTGACCCTTGTCCGTTGTGGACCATCCCACCTGCATTTCATTGGCTTGCAGTCTGGCTTGCTGTGTGTGGCCTTTGCATGGATGTTAACTGGCCCTGTGTGGCAGGCAACTGAGCCCCTACACACAGGGCCAACATGGAGCAGGCATCATGTCCTATGGGCATTGTGTCCTCCACAACTGTCCCTTTTATACAAGGGAACTTGAGGTCTGACTGGGTGCCCATGCTCTACGGTTCCCTCATCTGGATGAACTGAGCTCATGTTGCCTCTCTCTGCAGGCCAAAAGCACCTGTGTGTCACCAGCCTCCTCATCTGCCAGGGTCTGCTCTGGGTAGGCACTGACCAGGGTGTCATTGTCCTGTTGCCCGTGCCCCGATTGGAGGGCATCCCCAAGATCACAGGTGGGTTTGGGGCTTGGCTTCAAGGATGGGAGGGGAACTGGGTCTAGACATCCATACTTCTCACTGAGTCCAGCCTCTCTGTCCCTCTGACCTTAGCCAGGACACAGTAAAATGACACCCCAGGCTTCTCTTACCTTCTGAATCGTAGTTTCTTGATCTGGGTGGAGGAACTCACACTGCCCAGAGAATCTGAGGCTTGGCTGAGACACCTGATTAATGGCAGAGGGTCTGCGGGCCCTGCAGGGCTTCTCAGGTAGAAGTAAGTTTGGGTTCTGGGGATGGGCCCACATCAGATGTGGCAGCCAGTTTGCCCTGATTTGTGACCCTAGGCCCAGTAGACCAGAAGCAGGGTCAGGGAAAACCCCTGGTGTTTAGAGAGTGAAGCTCTGGTCCTCTTTGTCTCTGCCCTGAAAGGGAAGATGGGGGGTCTCCTGTAGTTGCTAGTGAGCACAGAGGTAAGAGGGAGGAGAGCCTTGAACCACCATGCCAGGCCTTCGTCCTCTTCCAGACTCTCAGATTTCTGGGCAGCCCGTCTTCATGATACCCTTACTAGATCAATGGTTGAATGCAGGGAGGCACCAGGCTGGGGTGGGACACAGGGATGCATGGGGCGGGTCATGTTCAGGACAAGTGTGGTCCAGGCAGAGGTGCCATGATAGAAAGAGACTAAGGATTTGCTGGGTACCAGTTCCCTTGGAAGGATGCAGTCAGGATGCCCTAAGGATTCGCTGGGTACCAGTTCCCTTGGAACAATGCAGTCAGGATACCCTAAGGATTTGCTGGGTACCAGTTCCCTTGGAAGGATGCAGTCAGGATGCCCTAAGGATGCTGGAGCTCAGCCAGAAGGAAGAGCCATAGAGCCTGACGTAAGACTTGGCTTCCTGGAGCTAAAGGGAAGTTATCAGTGAGGCCATTTCACCTTGGAGATGGAGGATTTCTCTACTTTGTAAAGTCATGCCATGAAGCATGGTGTACGCAGATCCCATGACCTCTGGGGAAGTGCTAACATAGATGGCAGAAGAAAGTGTCCAGCCCTGGAATGTTCTCCAGAAGTACTTGGGTATCTCTCTTAACACCATGGTCTCTTGGGCCTTCTCCTCTGCTCTGTTTCTCACAGGGAAAGGTATGGTGTCTCTCAATGGTCACTGTGGACCTGTGGCCTTCCTGGCTGTGGCCATGAGCATCTTGGCCCCCGACATCCTGCGGAGTGACCAGGAAGAGGCCGAGGGACCGCAGGCCGAGGAGGACAAGCCAGATGGACAGGCTCATGAAACCGTGCCTGCGCCTGACAGCCACGCGGCTCGAGAGCTGACCCGCAAGAAAGGCATCCTGCTTCAGTACCGCCTGCGCTCCACAGCCCACCTCCCCGGGCCCCTGCTGTCCGTGCGGGAGCCAGCATCTGCTGATGGCTCAGCTCTGGAACACAGCGAGGAGGACGGATCCATCTACGAAATGGCCGATGACCCTGATGTCTGGGTCCGGAGCCGGCCCTGTGCCCGTGATGCCCACCGCAAGGAGATCTGCTCTGTGGCTATCATCTCTGGCGGACAAGGCTACCGCCATTTTGGCAGTGCTCCAGGTGGCCTGAGTGGGCGGCCGGCCCCGTGCAGCGAGACAGACAGCACGCTTCTTATCTGGCAGGTGCCTTTGGCTCTATAGCTATCCACACTGCCCATCCGGAGGTCACAGGGCAGCTGGACCACTTTGGACATGCTGGGACCCTTTTGGCCCACCTGGATTTCCCTCAGGGACCTGCCTAGGCCACAGGACAGGCCTGGATTCTCCACTGAGGCCTTGGAAGAGCAGAGGAGAAACCTCTGGAAAAAAAAAATTTAGAATGTTTTGGGGAAGGGTTTTTAGAGTCTTGGGGAACAGAGAATATGGCCTTTTTGTTTTGTTTTTGTTTTTGAAGCAAAAAAACATAAAACCTCACCACTGCCTGCTGAACCTAGAACTTTTTGTTGGGGCTGAGTGAGGCTCCCAGGTGGGCGGGCCCCTCCAGGAAGAGTGTATGTGTGAGTGTCTGAGTGTGTGGGCTAGCGTGTGACTATAAATATATATATATATAAATACGTATATACAATGTATATTATATGTATATAAATATGATATGTACATAATGGGTCTCTGGGAGATGCTGGAATAAACGGCAAGAGATATGTGGGCCCTGTGGGGTTTATGGGATGTCGTGGGGATGGGACACAGATGGGGATGTTGGGGTCCAAGGCCTGCCCTGCTCCAAATGAAGGACGGAAGCCAGGGCCAGGTTGGAGGCCACTCAAGAACACATTCCCTATGGCTTTGTCCAAGGCAGTTATCAATAGCTACTCTCAGCTACTTAATTTGCATATTAATTATTCATTCCATCATCTGTTAGCCACATTTCAGGTGTGTCCGGAAGAGCCCTGTGGGGTGGATGCGTATTGAATAGGTTGGGGAGCACACATCACCTTCATTTTCGTCATGGAGAAAGGTTGCTTGCTGGAGGAGGGGCTCTTGGATGCTTTCTGAGGTGTCTTAGAGGAAGGCTGAACCTCACTCTGGAGAAGTCCTAGAGTCTGAAGCAGTGAGAAGAGCATAGCCCATGGCCTCCTCAGCAGCTGGGGCCCAGGTCTTGGGCAGGGAGGGGCTGCTCCTGCATCGGGAGACGGCGATGAATACCAGCCGCCCCACGGCAGGCTGCCGGAAGGAACTATAATGGGGCCTCTTACCTCTTCTGGTTCGACCCATCTTGATAGTCCATCACCTGCTGCAGGGAGGAAAAAAATACGTTGAAAGCCACTGCCAGCAAGGGCAGCCTCCCCTACCCCTCCACATCCATCTTCCTCTCCTCGTCCTCTGCTTGTGTGTCTGTCCACTGTCCATGGATTTTACCTCCATACTAGGGATGGCAGAACTGGGTACAGGGAGACATGAGGCAGAGCTCTGTGGATGTCGGAGGTGAACTCTCAGTTAGGCTTTTCCCCAAAGTGCACTGAGAACTATCATCCAAAGGGCTGGGAACCCAGTGGCAAAGCCACCAACCGTGTTCTAAATGCCCAGAAAGATCTACCCTTCTATATATCATTCATTCATTCATTCATTTTGCATTTTCCAAGTTTCTGCAAGGCCAACACAGGAAGTATGTGGTCTTCAGGTTGACCCTGAGTGAGGTTGCTACAGAGGAAGGAGAAGAGCAAGCAGGCTTCAAGGAGGTGACTCATTTGGAGGGCAGGGGTCCAGTGTGGGTCTCCAGATGGGGAAGAAGGGACACTGGATTTCCAGGAGTCATTAGGTGGAAGGGCCTAGTTCCTACCCCAAAACTATGGCTTTGCTGGGAGTCTTCTCTACCCCTCAGTTTCCCATTTTGTGTCAGAGGAAGAGTCACCGCTGTCCACCTGTCACCGGCTGGAAGAGTGACAAGCATTCCCTTTCTGTTGGCCATGTTGATTTTCAAGTTCCCTGTCTTGATGGGACTCCATGCCTGTGCCTTCCACTAGTGCTGGCCAAGATGTGATGGACAAGGAGCAGCTGTGTGGGACAAGGAGCTAGCCTGGGCTCTAGGTCAGCTCTGTGTGGCTTCCAGAATGAGATGGTTTCTTCATCTATGACGTCAGGACAGGTACTGCCTTGCTGAGGGTTCCCAGGGCTGCGTCTGTGGAAAGCTCTGCTGTAGCCTCTCACAGTGGCTGTGTGATTGTTGCTGTATCCTTGGCCCAAGCCTTTGTGGCAGAAGTCTCCCCTTTTGTGAAGAAGCTGGTGGCCAACAGCCCTGTTCCATCTTCTTACAGCTCGCTCATCTCTGGAGGGCCTGGAGATTGAATGGGCTGTGAATTGCTGTCACTCAACACTGGGACTCCGGTGACTGGATTGCAGTGGTCAGCACCACCTCTCTGCCCCTCCGCCCACAGACAAGGGGAGCTGGAGGCTTGGGGGTGGTACCTGAGAGAGAAGCCTTGGTGCTCTGGGTCCTCATTCTGTTTAACAGAGGCTTTACTCAACCTTGTACAATTGAAGGAGCTGAGGTTCACGGGATATACTTAACTTGCCCAGCAAGCTCCAGGCCCAAAGCTGGACAGGATTGAAGTCAGTCACTAAGGACACTCAGCCACCATATGACTCTCCCAGCAGAGACACTTGGCAGTCAGACCACACTAGTGAGCCAGTTCTGCTTTCCCCCTTACTGTGTGATGTTCAGCAAGATCCTTAACCTCTCCGTGTCTCATCAGAGGGGTCTCCAGGCTTTGGATTCTGTCATACAGTTAATTCAACTTCACTCGGCACATGCTGAGGCGTCGGGGTAGAGTGTAGTGAACAAGATAAACGCTGTGACCCAGTGACCCACATTCTGTCTGCAAGTGCAGAGGGACAGAGTAAGGAAGTGTTGGGGCTCCAGAGAGGTGGTGCAGGGAGGCAAGGACTGAATCTGTGGGGACGGGGCTCATGATGTTGAACGGGGTTGGTAGGAAGCCACACAGGGTAGACGGGGGATTTGGGCTAAGACCTAGAAGGAAGCAGAGGGCAGGAGAACATTCTGGGTCTAGAACATTCCAGGCAAGAGTGGGAGACAAAGTAGAGCCTACTGTGGAGGGAGCAAGGGGCGTAGAAGACAGGTGAGGAGAGCTTGGTGACACAGGAGTCACTGAAGAGTTTTAGAAGAGAGAGATCCACTGGGTGGAGCGATGGCTCAGCCGTTACTAGGCTCACTGTCAAAACTGTCAGAGAGACCGATCTGTCTTAAGTTGGTTTTG
Organism: Grammomys surdaster; assembly: GCF_004785775.1. NCBI lineage: Eukaryota > Metazoa > Chordata > Mammalia > Rodentia > Muridae > Grammomys > Grammomys surdaster. Next base: position 1,170,660 of record NW_021620793.1, on the reverse strand, counting down.
TTTTCTTTTACACATCCACTTATTTTGCATTTGTTTGTTTATTTATTAAGACCAGTCTCATTATGAAGCCCAGGCTGGCCTCAAATTTGCAATCCTCCTGCCTCAGCCTCCAAGGCAAGTAACACTGTGCCTGAGCCATCTTCCAGCCATCCTGGTTGGGGAGTCCGAGGAAATGTGTGGGACCAGGAACCTTGGGGAGGGTTGTGGTGTATTCTAGGTTCAGAGTTTAGGTTGGGGACATGTGGCCATACTCAGGGACCAACCTGGCTAAGCTCTCTCAGTGAGTAGCTGCCAGGGAGGAGATTCGAGACTCTTTCTGGTGGAGAGGGCCAGTCTCAGGAGCTCTGTGAGGTGAACAGCAAGCGGGAGGAAGTCTGGAAAGGCTTGACACAGTAGGTGTGTCCATTCATGTGGTGCTGACAAACCAACCAAGCCTGGGCATTTTGTAAAGACAAGAGGTTTATTTCATTCCCAGTTTAGCTCTAGTGAGGACATGGTGGCTGAGGACACTGCAGGGTGGTTGTGTGTGCAGAAGGAGGGCTCAGTGATAATTCACTTGTACAGACCCACTGCATGAGACCAGCATCTCACTGGGAACTGTAGCTCACTGTGCCCCTCCTCTAAAATGTCCCATAACCTCACCCCCACCAACATGCCAGCTTGTAAGGACCTGCGCATAAACCAGTGTGTGGAATGAGGAGGTGGGAACCTTGAAGCCTGGGAGGGTGTTTGAATCGGTCTGTCCAGTGCTAAGAGTCAGGTATATCCAAGGCTCCCACCTCTAAGTATTGTCACACAGGGTCATGGTTTCCACATGTGAACCCAGGGGACGAGAACTGTGGCCACAAGGTGGTTTCTTGTAGGTTGTTGTACAACACACACAGTCACCTACCCATGAGCCGCATAGCCACATATGCTCATTCACTGACACATGCATACAGATCCCCTTATACACTCATTCATATACACACCTATACTCACACACACCCACTCACAGAGTGACACACATACCCACAAACTCAACACCCTTATTCATAGACAATACACTCAAGCATTCACTCAAACCTTTAAACTCTTATACACTCACACTTTCCCTTACACACACACACACACACACACACACACACACACAGTATGTATTGTGTGTACAGTAGGTTTCCCTGAGGTTAAAGCCTTCCATTTTGGAGGGAAATTTTACAAAACACAGGTTGTTTACAGGGAGGTGAAATACATGCCCTGTAGGGAAGCTCCTTAAGATAGGAAGTAAACAACTCAAAAAGCAACTTCAGGATGTACCTGAAGCTGAGCAGATTCACTGGGTCCCTCCTTCCCAGAGAGTACATAAGTAAGGGCTGCTGGGAGATGCTCTCAGTCAAGCCCAGCTTCCTAGAAACAGAGACCAGCAGAGCTGCCTAGAAGGTTCTCAGACATGCTGAGTTGCCTGGATAGGTTATTTTCTAACTTTTTGAGCTGCCTGCAGGCTGTGCAACCAGCTCCTGGTTTCCAGCTTTGTGAGCTCTCGCCCATGCTGGGGTGGGCCTTGGTGATACAGCTGTCTTTGAGTCATTTCTGCTCCCCTAAGTGACCCCAATAAAGTTCACTGGCTCACTAAGCTGGACTTTGGAGGTAGTCATACTTCGGTCTGTGTGAGTAGACATGTTCACGTCAGCCCAGGAATAGTGTCACACGACAGCATGCTCACAAAAGCACACACACACATCTGTCCTTGCAAATGTTCCTTCATGCATATGAACACACACACACACACACACACACACACACACACACACACACACAATCTGGAATTTAGATTTCAGACAAACAGGCCCCACTAGACTAAGCACTTTTCTGGGCCTTGTTCCTGTTGTCATGGGACAGAGCTTGTCCTCAGGGACCACACTCACCAGGAGGCTGAATGTGGCGCTAGAGAGCAGGACCAACTGTAGGAAGCGTGGTGGGGGCAGCCAGGCTGGCTCAGCAGGGGCGGGCTTTGATCTGCTCAGATTTGGGACTGAATCTTGGCTCTGTTACACATTGGGTATGGCCTCTGACAAGGGACAAACTCCAGAATGTCCAGATGTCCTCGGCTGAGAAGGCAGGCAAGGAGTCTGTCTTCATGGGTCCTCTGAGCCCTGCTGTCTCAGCACATCTTTAGACACTAAAGGGAGGCAGGGGAGCTAGAAAAAAAACCATACTAGACTGTAGTGGTCCAGGCTGTAGACTCACACAGACTGTACACACAGACTGTACACACAGACTGTACACACAGACTGTAGCAGTCCACACTGTAGATGCACATAGACTGTAGCGGTTCAGGCTGTAAATGCACATAGACTGTAGTGGTCCACACTGTAGACGCACACAGACTGTAGTGGTCCAGGCTGTAAATGCACACAGACTGTACACACAGACTGTACACACAGACTATACACACAGACTGTACACACAGACTGTACACACAGACTGTAGCAGTCCAGGCTGTAGATGCACACAGACTGTACACACAGACTGTAGTAGTCCAGGCTGTAGACACACATAGACTGTAGCGGTCCAGACTGAGTGACTCAGAGGCTCTGGTCCTAGCAGGGAGTGGACTGGAGCTGTGTGTCCTCTCACACTGGCCTGTTTCCAACCCTGGGCTCAGGCAGAGGTTAAGTGATCTTCTTGGGGGCCAGTACCATGACAGGCCATCTGATGGGGATGGCTCTACTACCACCAACACATGGCCTTTGGCTTGTCCCTAGCCTAGTGTATGTACTTCCCAGTGAAGGAGTGACTTCTGCATCCTGTGGAGATGGCAGAGCCTTCACAGCCTGTCTTCTGTGGCCCCAAGGTGGTTTTCCTTTTTAAAATTGTCTTTATTACATTTTTACTTATTTCGTGTGCATATGTGTGTATGTGGAGTTTGGGGGCGTGTGGTGTAGAGGGAAAGCTTAAATTTAGGGTCAGGTCTCTCTGTCCACCATCGGGGGGTGGAGCTCAGTCAGGCTTGATGGCACGTGTTCTTTCCCATTGGATCTTCTCAATGGACTGTTTACATTCTAACACCGTGGGCCTGTGTGGATGACCGTGGGCATGGGAGTGGTCGGTCTGTAAAACAGAAGTTGCAGTTGATGGACCAGCAGGGGCCACAGACCCGGAGGATTACCAATTTGCTGGGCTTAGAGGAGGGCTCTGTTCTTTGGTGCTCCCAGTCTGATGGCAGCCACAGCCCTGTCACCCAGCAAGATGACGAAGCAGCTAGTCTGAGAGGGGAAGGTTCTTTTCAGGAGGAGACGCCAGTCTGATGGAGCAGCTACACCTCTGTGCACCCTCAGAGGAGTCTCCAGTTCTAAGGGGGAGACCCCCAGGCTGAAGGAGAGACAAATCCCTAGCCCTTGGTGAGCCCCAGTCTGGGGTAGTGGGGGAACAAGCCCTTCAGCCATGGAAGATACATGGTAATAAGACACATAACAGAAACTTCCCAGCAGTGTGAACCTAATCAGCCGCCAGCTCCTCATTCACACTTCCCGGGGAAATGGCAAAGTGGCAGGAATGTGCAAATTGAGGAAATTAATATAATTACAGAGCTAGCTCCTGTCAGCTTACCCCATCAACAGAAGCTGGACCTCTCCCAGTGAGTGGCAGGAGCTGGTCCTTACATTCCTAGCCAGCAGCGGAGCAGACAGCTAGCCCTGCCCCTGCAGGGGTGGAATCCTAGAGGGTCCTGTGGGTAGTCCCAAGAGCAGGGGATGACCTTGGTGTGGAGTGGGCCCACGGCTTTATGTCTGGTGTCTGGGCTTTAGTTTTGGTTCTGTCTCTCTTGGCTGTATGATTTTGTAAGCCTCTAAAGCTGGGTAAAATGGAATCGGTCCACCGTTTTATGTCCCCAGAGAGAGGTTCCAACGTGACCCCACTTCATGGAGGAAATCCAGGTCAGAGAGTGACCCCCTTGCCTAGGGTCATGGCACAGAGGAGGACCCCAGAACTTCAGGCTTAACGTATCTTTCCTCGATACCAATATGTCATCTTTTAGTCATAAAACAAAGCCCATTTCTCAGCCCTACCATTTCCGTTTGCTAGAAACACGGACAGAGTCTGGGGCTCAGAAACCTTCTCTTAAACAACTCTGTCTGGGAGGCCGAATAGATGTCTCAGTGATTGAGAGCACTAGCTGTTATTCCAAAGGACCAGGGTTTGATTCCCAGCACCTAGCACAACTGTCAGTGACTCCAGTTCTAGGCTATCTGACTCCTCCTTCCGGCCTCTGCAGGACTCTGGCATGTACATGATGCACAGATATACATGCAGTAAACATTCATACACATAAAATATATACAAATAATTAAAGAGCCCTGTCTGGTGGGAAGGGAGACCCAGCTGCAAGGCCAGGCACCACAATGAAGCTGGTTTCTCTTGACAAGGTTGAGGCTGTGGGGTTCTTAGTTCAGGGCTACCATAACCATGGGTCCTTCAGCTCCATTCCAGAAGGCTTTGTGAGTTCTTCTTGGCTTGAACCCCACATAGGGATAGACAGTCTCCTACCCCTGTTATTTCTGCTAAATTAGGTGACAAGGCTTTTTTTCCTTTGGCAAATCCAGGGACATGCATTTATAGGCTGTTTTGCATAAATCAGGGTCTCATTTGCATCTATTTGCATGTTTCCCTTGTATGTGGTTCAAAAAGGCCCAAACTGAGCCTGTGAAAAATGAATCGGGCGTACCCTGTCCACCCTTTGAGCTGACCTGACTCCCCCAGGCTGGGGTACAGGTGCTCAGGGGTTCTGTTCAGCCTGGGAGGAACACTGGGCCAGCCCTCCCTCTGGCTTTTCCAGTTTCCTGAGCCAGTCATGTTCATGGGTCCTCTGGGTGGTTGGAGTTGGATTTTGTCACCTGGACTGCTGGGATCGGCTTCGTGCCAGCTCATGTCTAGCCTCCCAGACGTCAGACAGACCCGAGATTCTGTCTCTGAGGCTTAGTTCTCAGGAGACAGGGGAAGACATGAGCCTAGCGCTATTCAAGGTGAGCTTGTCCTTGCCGCCTGTCAACCTCTCACCTAACCTTCCAGGACCCTTGAGCACTGTCTCACAGGCTGGAGCAGGTCAGAGGTCAAGGGGAGGGGCCCGGAGCTCAGAAGCCACTGATGCTCTCTTTATTGGACCAGTCTGTGAAGCGCCAATGGGGCGGGGGAGGAGGAGAAGGGGCAGGAATCCCATTAACTTTTCGTGTCCTAAATCAATTTAATGGGAGCTTCCGACGCCTCCGATTTGATTTTTCCCTCTCAGTATTACAATTATCAGCATGATGCGAACGGCAACTCAAGCTTGAAATGGGACACGGTGGCAGGGGCTGTCAAAAAGGGAATAGCACCAGATTACACCAATTATCGAATATTTTACTAATTAGACACTCGGTGCCTCTCTCTGGTTTACGGCAAGGGGATGGGGTGCTCAGCGCCACACTGGCATCTACCACGTGCTAATTCTGGTCCAGGGGAGCATTGCTGAGGCTGCGATCCTTCATAGACAGACAGACACACGGACGGGGACACCCGGGCGCGCGCCCTGATGTCTTTCCTTAGTTCATTCTGCTCTCCCTGGGAAACGTAAGAGCAGGTGACTCTGAGAAGGATGTGTGGGAAGAATCAGGCTGGGAAGGTGTTGAAAGTAAGAAGCCTGCTGCTCTTTAATTGGGACGTGGGACGCCTTTAACCGTGGGACGGCCTTTAACCGTGGGACGGCCTTTAACCGTGGGACGGCCTTTAGCCGTGGGATGGCCTTTAACCGTGGGACGGCCTTTAACCTCCGCCCCTTTTACAGATAGGGACACTGTGGCTCAGCTCGGAGTATGCAATGTGTAACCACGGGCCTTTCCACCAGTACCTCAGTTCATGAAATAATGATAAGTTTTGGCTGGTTCCTGCTAGCGCATAACTCAATTATCCCATTTAAACTACGTCTACCTTGTGACTCGTTATGTTTCCTTAGCTTCACGCATCTGTCTCCTCAGCAAGCAGGGCTAATCTCTTCCTGCACCTGACTCTATCCCAGAGTTCCTCTCTCCCTACCGGAACTCCCGCCTCCTATTTCCTGCCTCAGCTAATAGGCCATCAGCTTTTTATTGACAGGTGATGCTTCCACACAGCACACGAGAGAGTCTCTCTACAGCTTGGCTGAGATACCACCGGCATCTGTAGCTGAGCCATGTGTGTGGAACACTCCAGACATTTAATCTCACACCAGTCCTCATCCACTGCCTATCTGTTGTGGATGGCCAGCATGAGGCAGAGACAGTTGACTCCGCCCAGATGCTGGAGGTCTTGGCAAACTCAGCTAGCACAGAAGGAAATCTTAAAGACGCAGGCTGGGCTCCTTACCTGGCCCCGGACTCCCGTCTACGCAGCTGCCTTCCTTAGCACATGGACAGGCAAGAGAACCAAGTTCAATGTTCTCCCTCCAGCTTAGTGGCTGGCTGTGTGATCTTGACCAAGTTCTTCATCCCTGTGAACGCCCAGGATGAAAACCAGGTGTGAATAGGCAGTTCAGGGAAATAGATGGCCAAGGCTGAGAACCTGAGGTGGGGGTGGATGGGTGGGTGGGGTGGGAACTTACATCATTTTCCTCTAGTTCAAAGTAACATAGGCCTGCAATCCTAGCTATTCAGAGGTTGAGGCAGGAGGATTTCAAGTCCAGACTGAGCATCTTAGTGAGACCCTGTCCAAAAAAAAAAAAAACCACAAAACAGAGAAAGAAAAAAAAAAAAAAAAAAAAAGAGAGCTGGGATGCAGAGCACTTGCCAGGCTTGTGTGAGGATGTAAATTTAATCTCCAGTATCCCCCCACCCCTTACAAAGCCTGCTGCTTCTTACCTACTGGGAGGGGTGCCTCATACTCTAGACATTTAACCAGTGCCAGGTATCAGGGTGTCAGCTGACAACCCATTTCACAGCCTTTGAAACTGAGGATCTTCGCAACCAGCTGACCAGACTCCCTTGACACATGGCTGAAGCTTATAAAAGGCCTGCAGGTCTTTCTGCCTCATCAGGAAATGTCCTTCACAGGGAGCTTGATTCACCTGAAGGCACAGCTTGCGGTCCCTCAGTGTCCTCCCAGATCTAGTCCCTGAGCTCCGGTCTCAGGGCAGCTGTTCCTGTACACACAGGCTGCTCTGCTCGCCAAGTTTCGTTATCTTTATCAAATTAGTTTACACCAGCTACGATGGCTACCTAATTAAGACATTTCCCAGGGCCCTGTGTTGGCTGCTTAATGAGGCAAGCCGCTGGACTCAGGTCCATGTGTCCTGGGGTGAGGAGGGATTAGAGGTGTCAGAGCGTGACCAGGGGGTAATTGCCTGCACACCCCACACTGAGCCTGAGCTTGCTGCAGACTGCAGGGAAGTGGGTGTGGACAATGTCGAGCCATTGGCCCTGTGCCCTAGGCTGTCAGATGGAACTCTTGTTCTGGGGTCCTTCCCCTTGTTAATTCTGTAAGCTACGGAGATCTCCGTACCTGCAAATGATCCAGCCCCGAGGCAGGATGCTCTCAGTTTGGATGGTGAACTTGGTTTCTGTAAGATATATATTTTTGGTTTTAGTCAGGGGAGGGTTTTTGGAAGTTAGGAGGCCAATTAGGGCCTGGGGCAGCTCTGCAAGCCAGGGAAGATGGCCTCCAACAGAGAGGAAGGCAGGGCTCTTCTCAGGAAGGGACTGTGTGTGGGGTCAGTGAGACAGAGTTAGGGATGGCCTCCTTGTCTCTGGTTTGTACATGAGACAGAGATAGTTAGCTCTGCCCATCCTCCATCCCTCTACTTCCTACTCATCCGTCTGCAATCCATCCATCCATCCGTCCGTCCGTCCGTCCATCCATCCATCCATCTGCAATTCCTTCATCCATCATCCATCCAGCCAGCCACACATGTGTCCATCCATAAACCCACCAATCAATCCAGCCGTCTAGTCCTCCATCCACCCACCCACTCATCCATTCATTCCTTATCAACCCAAAGATCCATTGATCAATTCATAGATTGATCCACCCACCCATCCATCCACTCACCCACCCACATATTCATTGATTGACGATTCATTGACAAAAACGGATCAATGTGCCCCTTTCACCAGCTTATCTATCCATCTGCCCGGCTATTTTGATCTACCCACTCATCCATTCATGCACCCATGCTTCCGCCTATGCATGTACGTATCTGTCTATGTACCCACTGATCCGCCTGCCTGCCCGTCCATCCAACGCATGGTACATACACTTCTGGGCACACACCGACCTATACAGGGAATAAAGGTCTGTGTAAGCAGACTTCACCTTTGTCCCCACTGAGCTGGCAGTCAGTCTTCTTAGGGATTTATCTCCATGCTTGTTTACATCATCAAACCTCGAGTCAGGCTCGCAAAGTCAGAGGCTCTCTAGTCACCCGTGATAACATGGATTCGGTGAGAGCTGATTTCATGCGTTAGTTAGCTCAGTTGGTTTGGTAGCTTCTTGGTTGTCCCTACTCTGACACCGTTGGAGCCCTAGGGAAGACTGGTTCCTTTGACCAAGTACATGTACCATACATTCAGCCTCTACATGATGGAGGCCTGGATCTAGCCCAGGCCCAGCAGACACCTCTCCCTTCCTCTGCGACCTCTTTCCTGTCACAAAGTGGGGTCCTTTCCAAGAGGTCTTAGCATCCATGTGGTGTTGCAAGAGACCCACCTTCCCACATTGCAGTATCTTTGACCTCCTCTCAGCGGATTGAGGTCACACAGTCTCCACCTGACTCTGTGACCACCCTGTTCTCTCTTCTTAAGTCCTCAAGTGTTGGGAGCAACCTTGCTTATACACTGAAGGCCTAAATCAGCCATAGGCCTAAGTCAGCCATACATGCCTGCTAACACGAAGTCTTGGTCTCTGTGGGAAAACACTGACCCTAGAACAGAGAGCTATAGACCTTGTGGATAGGTAGCCCTGGTGAAAAGTGCCAGCTTGGATAAGAGCAAATGAATCATAGACAGAGTCATAGTGACCTGTTCCCTGCTCCTTCACCCAGCCAAAACTCTGTTCTGGAAGATATCTGTACTCCCCCTGAGAACACCTACGCTCCTGCATCATCCCCTTCCCCACATCCTGCCTCTATGTGTATATAACCCCTGTGTGAAAAAATTAAAATAGCGGTTTGATCAGACTCTAGACAAGCTGTGGTTCTTTGCGTTCGTCTGTTTCCCATTCTCTATTTCAGGTGGTCCCCTGGTCCTAGTCCACTGCCCTGCTGGACGAAGCAGGCACTCAAGGCCTTGCTTCCCCTGGGTCCCCAGTGTGATGAGCCCAGCTTCTGCTTTAATCTCATTGGCTGCTTCTCCTCTCACAGTCTAATGTCAGCACGTGCATGCATCCCTGGTGTAAGGCTAGAGGTACACACTTGACTCGGGCTGCGGTTGCGGACGACCCCCACCTAGCCCATCCTTGAATCATCGTCCACAGGGATGAAGCTGTGCCACCTGTGGGTGGGATGCTCCTCGTGGATGAGGTGACAGCAGAGAGGGGCCACCGGCAGATAGCTGCCTGGCCCGAGGGGGAGGGAGGAAGGAGGTAGGCGGAGCATTTGCTGATGGCGCTGGGACCCTCAGTCAGCAGGGAACATTGAACGTTATTAAGGTTCATGGCTCCGGATGCAAGGCCACCACTCTGCTTGATGGTGTCTTCCTAGTGCCAAATGACTGTCCTCTACCAAGGAACGGCTTCTCCTTCAGGTTCTACTGTGCCTCCCTCCCCTGGCCCCATGCTGCCTTATCACAGAGGGAGGTTAATTCCTTTTGTTCTTTCTTATTTATTTTTATTTGGTGAGCAGCTGGGGGTTGAACCTAGGGCTTCACAAATGATGAATAAGTACACCACTGACCCACGGCCTAGCTGGCTTCTTTTTGAAGAAGAGACAGAACATGGGGGCATTGGCTCTCGAGCTGGCTTCTTTTTGGAGACAGAACACGGGGGCATTGGCTCTCACTTCCATCCCAGCTTTAAAGTCCTCTAGGCTCTGTGTCCCAGCTTCAGTTTCTTGCTGCCCTCCAGCCATTTTTTTCTCCTTGAGGCCCAAATAAGGAGTTTTCTAGACAGAAAGCTGGGAGAGGAAGACTGAGGGATGGGCAGTGAGTGTTGGGAGGGTGGCTGGGGGTGGGCACTGTGCCAGGCAGGTCTGTGCTCCATCTGGGACCTGACCCCTCACCTGTAGTTCGAAGGCCTGAGTCTTGTCTCCCCAACCCCTACCTCAGCCACAGATCCCAGACGATGCCCCGTCCTCTGGTACAGACTCTTAAAAGCAGCCAGAGCCTTTGTTGAAATGCCATCTGACACAGGCTCTGAGCATATCAGTCAGATCAAAGCAGGGCAAGTTTTGTGGCAGCTGGAGCCCGAGAGCGGCTTCCTGTTCCTTCTCTTCCAAGGTGCCTCTGGGGTGATGGCAAGAAGTCCCAGAATCCCAAGAAACATACTTTAAACACCTCAATCATGTCCATGTTCTTTCTTGGTGGACAGAAACAGACTAATCAAGGTCACCTGCTGTGTTCAAGGTCACCCAGGGTGTCACAGGCAGAGATGAGATTTGACTGGTGGCAGTTGTCCCCCGAGATGATTCTGGGGGTGTCTGGGAAGCCTCTCTGCGTTGAAGAATCACCAGTGTGGAGGCTGAACCTGCAGACCACAGGCAGGAGACAGAGCCCCCTTTCTGAAAGCCCCAAGGTGACAAAGACCATCCAGCTCCCACTTGGCTGAGACTTTGCGGAGTCTCTCCCCCTCTCTGGACCTCAGTGTACCCATCAGACACCATCAACCTGCCTGAGAAGCCTGGTGGCTCTGTGCTCCTTTGGCCTTGGGTCTGCTCCTGCAGATGAGCTGGTGGATCCCCATCTGTGGGCTAGAGGGTGGGGGCGGGAGTGTGACTCCTCCCTACCTCCTGTCCGTTCCCCTATGGGATGTCTCACTCAAAAGGAACCATGTCCTTTGTCAGCAGAGTGGCCTCTCCTAACAAAGGGGCTTTCATCTTTGTGCCTGAGACTTCTCACAGCATCAGCAGAAACTTCCAGACAGGGAGGAAACAGGTTCCCAGTGCCTGTGGAGCCTCCAGAGACCTGGGATGTCAGAACTGGAACCGGGCTTAGCCACTGAGGTGGCTCAGTGGTTAAAGACATTGGCTTGGAGTAAAACAGCTTTGGTTTTAAGCTCTGGCTCCATTCCCTATGGCCTTGACTTGGTCAGTTAAGGTACCTAGGACTCAGTTTCCCTAACTGGGATGCAGAGACTGATTGTATTTGCTATTCCTGGATGTCAACTTGACTATATCTGGAATGAACTGTAATCCAGAATTAGAGGGCACACCTGTGATCCCGATCTTGAGGCTGGAAGACACAAGTGTCTGACCTGGATCTTGGCATGGAGATCTTGAGGCATAGTGGCCAGGAAAAGCTTAGGCCTGGGCACAGTAGTACCTGCCTTTAATCCCAGGAGACGGAGGCAAGGAGATCTCTGAGTTCAAGGTCAGCCTGGGACAAAGCAAGTCCCAGATCCAAGCGTGGTGGCACACACCTTTAATCTGGGCCACACCTTCTGCTGGAGACCTACATAAGGACATTAGAAGAAGGAAGATTCACTCTCCTTTGCCTGCTTGCACTTACTTGCCAGCACATCTGTTGGAATCTCCTTCTACAGAAGTCCAGCTGAAGCAACTAGCCTCGTGGGACTGAGCAACTACTAGATTCTTGGACTTCCCATTCACAGCTGCCCCTTGTTGGATTAGTTGGACTACACACTGTAAGTCATTACAGTAAATCCCCTCACTATAGAGAGACATTCCATAAATTCTGTGACTCTAGAGAACCCTGAATAACACACTGATAATAGCGTGTGTCATTTAGTGTAAGGCTGGTTAGAGAAGCAACTGTCAGCAAATGTAGCGTTCCCAGAAGATTGTTGGGATAAGCAGATCACATGACCACCTCTCCTTCAGACTCTGCCATGAGACCCGGCGGCTGTGTTAACCAATAGGCACTAGCTACTCCATCCTTTGTAACTGCTCTGGCCACCCATCCAGAAGCGTCCCTGGCGCCACACTAACTAGATTCTTTAAGATCAGTTGGGGCTGGGGAGACAGCTGTTGGTAAAACATCTGCCAGGGGCCATGGATTGCACTCCAGAATCTTTAAGAAAAAGTGGCCCTGATGGGTCCCGCTTGTAGTCCCCACTAGGGGGAGATGATGGGTGGATTCTTATGGTTCACTGGCCAGACAGTGGAGCCTATTTGGAGAACTCTAGGCTTGGGAGAGACGGCATCTCAAAAAGATATGTTGATGGCACCTGAGGACTGATGCCCAAGTCCTCTGGCCTCTGCTTACACGTACATATATGTGGACACGTGAACATGCACGCACATGAAGACACATGGACAGGCATGTGCACACACACAAAGGACACTCATTTGGGGGTGTTTGTCACACAGTATTAAAGAAGACAGTCACTGATGCAGACATCTCAAAAGAGTAAGAGTCAGTTCACAGCTACTGAGGGGTGGATCCGAGGGCCTTGGATGTACAAAGCATGGGCCCTCCTACAGAATGCCCCAGGCTCTGTTCGCTCCCCTTGTTCCATGCCTGAGTCCAGCTGCTCTTGCCCTTTCTAGCTTCGTTTCTTCCCTTCCTGGGGAATAAAACTCTCTTACAGGACAGTTGGGTGGATTCAAAATTCTCCCATAAAGGATGAATCCTGCGTGTGCTACATTCTGAAGGCTTGTCTCAGCTAGCAGTGGCTACATAACAAAACTTCCCACACAGATGTCCTTCGTGATGTTCTTACATGGGCTCGCTGTTTTTCTTTCTTCCTGTGTGTAGTTTTGGTGGCACTGGAGATGATCTGAGAGCCTCATGCTAGGCAAGCACAAAGCCCGTGAGCGGTACATCCCCGGCCCATGGGTTGACTGTGCGTGTTTGCCTGTTCATATGTAGAGGTAGTAGCATTATGTAGCCAAGGTTGTACTTGGACTCCTGATCCCCCTGCCTCAGCCTCCCAAGTACTGGTATTGCAGACGCACACCACCATGCTTGCCTATCTCTATGGGTTGACTTTCCTACTTCCTCTGTGCTTAGTGGGGATCAGGGCATGTCATATCCAGAAGCTGACGAGACCCCCAAGGTGCAAACCCAGGGCATCCCAAGTGAGTTGAGGTGGCCATCTTGGTTGTAATCTGGATGGATTGCGCCAGTGGCGGTGGCTAGGTAGGCTCATTTGCTCCCTCCTATTTCTGGCAGTTGGTATAGACCATAGTCTGAGGGCTCAACTAGGGCTCTCTCTCTAGAGGCCTCTATAGCTTTTCTTCATAGTTGGCTTCCTTGCAATCCCAGAGTTAAAAGTCCTGCCCAAGAGGGATTGTTGTCCCCAAAGCAAGCATCTGTAGAGTTCCCCTTGGGTCCAGTTGGCTAAAGTCCTGCTGGCCAGAGCCTGTGACCTCCTCAATCAGAGGTCAAGTGGGAGGGAATCTTGGGCTGTCTGGTCCAGAGAGTCTGCTGTGGGGTGTGGGTCTGTTGTGTGGTATGAGGAGTCTCCCCCAGGCTACCCTAGTTGTTACTGGGATTTTTCCACTGCCGATATCTGAACCGAACAACTGGGATGGATGTGCTTCGAGGCCCCTCCCCCGTCTTCTGGGCCCTGTGAGGATGAATGGCCTGCCCAGGGCCACCCAGGGATGTGGGGGCAGAGGCAGATAAATCACCGATCTCCCACAGAGTAACACTATTGATAAAGCAATTAGTAACTGAGGGATGATGGAAAGAAAGCATCATATGTCGGCTGGGTGGTCAAATGAGTGTCTATCCGGGTGGCAGACTGTTTCCAGTGTGGGCGGGGCCAAGCCCTTCTGGGCCTGATGGGTGCACACAGTGAAGAGTTGGGAACTCAGAGGAGCTAAGGCTTTGACGGGGAGGGAAGGACTGTGACCTTTCCCAGGGCAACATGAAGCTCTGCCTTCTGGAGGGGGCTTGTTTTCGAACCAACAGTGAAGAATGTTTTCCAAGCCAAGGCTCAGAGAGGTCAAGTTGCTCGCCTGAGGCTGCAGAGCTAGCAAACAGCAGAGCTGAGATTAGAACCAGGCAGCCTGGTCACAAACTCCACGAAATAGATATATAGGTCACAGGGCTACATAGAGCAGCGGCCCTTCCCTGGGAGCGTGGATTGGAGCAGAGGCTGCCCTGACCAATAGGTCTACACATCAGAACCCCCCCTCTCCTTCCAATTGGCCCTACGCTTTACTGACAGGCAGTCACAGATGGGGGGCCAGATGCCCTTTCAGGCAGTACCTTCTCCCCACCATTGCCCCCAGACATGGTTACCCCTGCCTCTAAAACCCAGCCCTTCCTCCGCACCAGTGGATAGTCTAGGAAGAAATTCAAGTAAAACGAATCGTTAGCCTGAGGCTCGGGCTGTTGATTTATTTCTGGGGAAGGCCCGTGTCCCCCTGCGACGGTGACCTCCATTAATGTTGACGTGTTCAAAGCTGCGTATTTCGGATGCAGCGTGCCTCTGCAGTCCCTTTAAAGAACACGCTGTTAAGTTTCAAAGACTCTCGCTGGCTCCAAGAGCGTCTGGAGTGCCATTCCTCCAGGAAGAACATTCCATCAAACACGCCTGATAAATGCGGCCTTTGTGGCTGTGGACGCTTCATTCGGACCCAGAGGCCAGCGGAGGACTGGCAACATCAAAGAAGCCACAGACTAGACTGATGCCTGAGCAAACAAGGCACGTGTGAGGCTGTGCCCTGCCCGGAGGGAGTGCAGCCGGCTCCCTGGGGCCTGGATACAACTGGGCTCAGGGAGGCGCCATAAACCGCCATTGGGCTTCCACCATTTGCAGCCGTCTGGATTATACTTTAGGGATGGAGGGGACATGAGGATTTTGGGGGGTTCCTCCTAAAAGTCCACAGTTCAGTAAGCTCAACCCAGACACTTGACCGCTTGACTGATTGTTAGAGCCCTTTGGCAGCAGGCTGGTCCCTGGCAGACAGGAGGTGTGGTTTGAATAAGAACAGCCCTGTAAATGCATATATTTAAATGCCTAAACAAAAGGGAGTGGAGCTACTTGAGAAGGATTAGGAGGTGTGACTTTGACGTTGGAGGTGTGGCCTTGGAGGGGGAGTGTGTCAGTGAGGTGGGCTTTGAAGTTTCAGGAGGTCACATCAGGCCTCGTTCTTTACTCTCTCTGTCTCTATCTCTGTCTCTCTCTGTCTCTGTCTGTGTCTTTCACTGTATCTCTCTGTCAGTGTCTCTCACTATCTCTATCTCTCTGTCTCTGTCAGTGTCTCTCACTATCTCTATCTCTCTATCTCTGTCTGTGTCTCTCACTGTCTCTATCTCTCTGTCTCTGTCTGT
>NW_021620793.1:1106736-1155273 GCF_004785775.1 Grammomys surdaster | reverse complement strand
TCTCTGTCTCTGTCTGTGTCTCTCACTGTCTCTATCTCTCTGTCTCTTTCTGTCTGTGTCTCTCACTGTCTCTCTCTCGCCGTGTCTCTCTCTTTCTGTCTATGGTTCACAGTGTAGACCGCCCAGCTCCTGCATCAGCATGTGCCTGCATGTCACCATGCTCCCCACCACAAGGACAATGAACTAACTAACTAACCCGTAAGCCAGCCCCAATTCAATGCTTTTTCTTGTAAGAGTTGCTTTGGTCATGGTGTCGCTTCACGGCAGGAGAAGAGTGACTAAGTGGGGAAACTGAGGCCCAGAAAGGTGGGGTAACTCTCCTGAAGGTATATAGTCAATGTAGTCAAGGGGGAAGCTCTAGGGTGCGCCTGGCCCTTGGTGATCTGCCTTACTGGGAAAGTCCCTCTCTCCCTGTGACTGTGCCTCTCACCTCTGACTCCCAAGCGGTGGCTGGGTGAGCAGCAGAGGGACAGCTCTGTCCTGTGGGTCTTTCAGTAACCATTCACTGTGTCACCCCATTGCCTGTCCAGACAGACAGACAGCCTCATAGCTTACAGGACGGTATAGTCCTCATCCTCCAGGCCCCACCCCAGCTTTCCCCATACCTTTCCCTCTCCTTCCTCTGTAATCATCATATGGCTCTTAAAGGCACAGGCCTTCCTTTGCAGCCCTCAGCTGTGCACTGTAGAGGGTATTTTCCCAAACCCGTGCAGTTTGCATTTGCTTTTGGCTCTCCACTGCAGTTCTCTCCCTACAGTCAGTGGGGCTGGAGGTGCGGTTTCAACCACTTAGTGCCCCAGTAGCTGCTAAGTGTTGGGCTCCAGGGCTCTTTTCTGGGGGAGCCACAGGGCTCAGGTGGGGTGCTGGTCTGTCCTAAGATGCACAGCACTGTGTGTCTTTTCTGCAGATGCTTGCCCGGCAGTCTGACTAGGTCCATAAGCACAACAAGAAGCTACTCAGCTTGGAGACACCCTCCTGACTCCAGCTACAGGTCTGGATTGTCCCTCAGAAGCCTCAGGCTTCTGCTACGGGCTGCACTGGGGCTCAGTTCCAGGGCCCATCCTGGACTGGGTCTGTGTGTCCCTCCCTCAGCCTCTTGTCTACATGGTTACACTTAAGGAGAGCCACTAACAAGGGCTCAGTGGGTGAATGAATAGCCTCTTCTCCCCCTGCCCCCACCCCAGGAGTCTCTGCACCTTAGGCATGACTTGACAGTGTTACGGTTGCCGTATAAGGAGTGTTTAAGATGCTGTCGTCTTCAATTCATCTATCTATCCATTCATTCATTTATTCATTCACTTCTTCGGTCATTTGTTCATTCATTCATTCATTCACTCATTCATTCATCCACTCATTCATTTGTTCATGCATTTGTTCATTCATTCACTCATTCATTCATTCACTCATTCATTCACTTGTTTAATCATTCATTCACTCATTCATTCATCCACTCATTCATTCATTTGTTCATGCATTTATTCATTCATTCACTCATTCATTTATTCACTCATTCATTCACTTGTTTAATCATTCACTCATTCATTCATTCATCCACTCATTCATTCATTTATTCATGCATTTATTCATTCATTCACTCATTCATTTATTCACTCATTCATTCACTTGTTTAATCATTCACTCATTCATTCATTCACTCATTCATTCATTTGTTCATGCATTTATTCATTCATTCACTCATTCATTCATTCACTTGTTTAATCATTCATTCACTCACTCATTCATTCACTCACTCATTGGTCACTTTATGTCTCTGGCATACTTTCTATGTCCATCCATTCATCAGCACAGAGTCTGGCCTGGGCACATGGTGATTAACTAGAGACAGTTTCTGCCTCAAAGGAAAAAATCACCATCTCAAGGAGACAACCAGCAATGGCACAAGGGCAGGCTTGCCTTCCAAGCTGGCCTGGTGCCATCATAGGGCCAGAAGCATCACGAAGCCCTTGTCCAGCTCTGGACCAATCAGTCAGTGATGGATGACGTGGATGACTAGGCCTTGCTTCAAAGGGGACTATGGTGCTCGTCTGTCGCTCCATCTTTCAGGGGCAGGATGGTGGCTGCTGCTAAGGAAGCTTCCTCCTTCATGCCCACAGGTGTCGCTCAGGACCGCCAGCCTCTGTGCGGGTCGGGGAGGAAATCCATTTCCCAGCTAGAAAATTATTGAATATTTAGGAGCCAGAGAAGATCGTTTGGAGGGAAATGAATTCCTCCCGCTTCCCCTGGATGACATAAATCAAGCCAGGAACTCTGTATTTTCATTTACCCGCAGAGCGGTCTGGACGGGTGCTTATGCAGCTTGGAAGTTGCCATTTCTTCTAGAAGTGGTGCCAATTGCCTTGAAAGCCATTGACTCTCTCTTAATGCTGGTACGGTGGCTCTGAGGACCAGCCTCTGCATGGCTGCATCCCCAGGGCCTGCAGCCCAGGAAAGGGACACGGGGGCTGGGTGTCTAGTGCTCATATGTAGTGTCATCTTCCCTCCAGATGGCTGAGGTCCTGCCCTGTCAGGGCACCGAGCAAACTCCTGACACAGTAGCTGATTGGGACCAAGGGACCGAGACAGAGGGTGTTAGATTTAAGTTAGATTTAATGAAGGATTTTCTCAATTAGAAGCCAGCTATTGTACTGTTCTTCATGATATGTGTGTGTGTGTGTGTGTGAGAGAGAGAGAGAGAGAGAGAAGGAGAGAGAGGGAGAGGGAGGGAGGGAGGGAGAAGATGAGCTTCTCATCTGCTGGAAGTAGAGGCAGGGTATGGACTGAGTTCTTCATAATCCAGATTCTTACTCTGTTCACATACTGAAGACTCTGGCCTGACCTGGGCTGCTAACAGTATTAGGGGTCCCCTTCATAGCATTATGACCAGGGCTCTGTGATTCACCCTAGGATTCTTTCCCAAAGGCTTGACTCTATGGAAGATGTCATACGAGTGGGTGGATGTGCCTTCTGCAGAGCAGGGTGTTAGGGGACCTCGCCCGCTGACAGTGGCTGCAGACTCAAGGGGTTTTGTAGAGGAGTCGATATTCTTGGCTCTCATCTGTTTTTAAACCAACTCAATTTCCTTCCCCTGATTAGAAAAGTCATGTTTGCTTGTAGCTCAGAAATTAGAATACCATATCAGGGCAGAAAGGGACAGTTGCGTGTGGCCATCTCCCGTCTCCCAGTTCACAGCTTCGTGGCTGCGTACACTTCAGTGCTGACGCAGTGTTCCTTTTAAAGGCCATCTCGTGCGGACTGTGTTTACCGAGGCTGTTAGGTTTTGAGTGGTAAATTGACTCTGGCTTGGAGGAAATCTGTAGGCAGCTGTTGAGAAATCAGGCTCGGGGCATGCGAAGTGGCTGAAGTCCAGAGGGCTGGAGGGAGAAGAGGACTTCTTTCTCCTAAGTGGGTTTTCAGAGAGGCGGGTACCAGGTAGATGGGCATGTGGATGTCGGGAAAGAGGAGAGGAGGTAGGGAGAGGATGCACCCATGGTCAGGTGGATGCCGACATTACATTGAACCCAGATGGGAGTAGGGGACGGGGTCCCAGCCCTTGAGGCTTGCTCTACCTGGGCCTTAGGACACTGGCAGATCTGCCACTTGTAGAAACAGCCTCAAAAGCACCAGGGAGGGACATTGTCCCTTCCTCTGCCCCTTAAAACGTACTGACTTGGTGATACCCTGAGATAAGAGTACACTTCTTAAAGTAACACCTCTTTCTTCAGCCCTGGTTCCTGGAAGAAGGATTCACCTGCTCCCAGCAGTGATGTGGTTGGTCAGAAGGAAGAGGGCGGAGTCAGGGAGAACAGTCTGGAGATGAAGTCGGGGTGGAGACACAGGCACCGGAGCGGGAGCATCACCCACCCAAATCTGTGTCATGCTTTATCTCTTCCTCTCCACAGTCAAGACTGAGCCCCTCTGAACCACGTCACGTGTAAAATGGCCAGCTATTGCCAGAGATAATTTGCTAAGTGCTGGACCCGAAGAAAGCTATGCAGTCATTTCTTAAGTTGCACTGGGATGATAGCCTGGATTTTTTTTTTTTAAGTGAGGGTTCCGGGGTTTGAACTAGGGTCCTCAGGCTTGCATAGCCATCTCTTTACAAGCTGAGCCAAGTCCTAGGCCTGTTCCTGCTCTTTTCATAGCAAGGATTCTGGGGCCTTGCTACTTTGTGTTACAGTGAGGCAGGGCTGTGAGCTTTTCAGTCAAGTGCCTTCCCTGGCTTGTGTCTTGCCTGTGTCCATGCTGCCCACCCCTGTCGCCCTCCCCTGCCCCCCACCCCGGGCTGTATCCAGGTGATGCCCAGCAGCAGTAGCGGGAAGATCCAATGTATAGAGGGCCTTTAAGGGCTGCTCCTGTGCACACACGTGGGCAGACTAGCTGGGCAGACGGATGAGCCCCACCGCTTTTTCGGCTGTGCTCCTTACCGCTCCATGGCCCATTTCCTACACCGCCGTGTCCTGCACCAGATTAATTTCAGGTTGGTTGGATCCAATTTGGTTTTCAAGTTAAAAAGAAAGAAAGAAAGTGTAATTAAAAAACAATAACAACGCTGGGTCAGAAGTTCCTATCACGGTGGTTTTGTCACGGGGCTTAAAATGGGAGCACACACAGCCTTGAGTGCTCCTGAAGGCGTTGCCAGGCAGGAGCGGGTGGGCTAGCCTGCCTACCTGTTCATTTATAACCCCAGGAGGAACGCTGATCCCCCAGATCCCCCATCTCAGGACAGTCCCTGTTTCTTTCGCTGTTCCTGGTCCTTCTGCCTTCTGTGACGCTTCATCTCCTCTCCAGTGTGTTTCTGCAGCTTCATCTTCTCCATCTCCGTCTGGGACCCACTGGAACCCTCCCCGGTACCCTGTCCTTCACAGAGGCCTCTGTGTGTGCTGTCAATCCCTCGGCGAGCACAGAGCTGGCACTGTGGGTCTAGAGGGACCGTCTAGAGACACCTCGGGCTTCCAGCCCTCAGGACAGCGAACGGTCATGGGCTGCCGCATTGAGCACATAGGGCACACAGCTAATAGTTATGGCCACATAGGGACAGCCTACCGTCCGTAGGCGGCTTCTCCCTCCAACAGCTGTCTGGAGCAGGGACACTTGTGCCTCATCTCTTTGCAGATGAAGAAAGTGATGCTTGGTGGAGGGGCAGGGTGGGGGGAAACTGTCATATCCAAGACTGTTAGTTGGAAAATGTTCCAGATGAGTTCAGCCACCACACCGTACATCCAGGAGCACAGAAGAGAAGGCACAACCACACCCGCAGCACCAGGGCAAACTTTGAACCTGGCTGGCTGGAGGTACAGGGCAAACAGTCTCCCGGTGAGGCCTTTACTGTGATGGATGACCAGGGGGCAGGTCCAGCAGGCTCTGACAACAGCTTGCTGTGTGACCTTGGTGGTGCGCTGAGTGTCTCTGAGTATAGGGCTCTGTCGGCGGAGTGAGTGCCTTCAGGCCAGTCTCTAAAGTCCCGCTGGGGTCCCGTGTTCTCTGCCTTTTGAGCACATCTCTGAAGCCCGAGGTTGTGGGTAAAGTCAGGCCAGCAGTGAGTGACAGGGGAGAGACGGAGGATCTGTGGAGTCTCTCTAAGAGCAAGCAGTTTTGAGACTGGGAGCTAGACAGGAGCCTGTGGTGCGTGCCCGTAAATATTATTTTTGTCTTAATTAGCAGTCAGTATTTGAAAACAGGTGATTTTTCAATTTCCTGGAAAAGTGGAAAGGCGGACCACGGCAGGATCCCACACTCAGAGCGGCAGCCTTACTTCTAGCTCAATCCAAGGCCAAGGCCTGGCTCTTCTTCCTTTAGGCAGAGTCGTATGTACCCCAGGCTATCCTCAAACTCCCTATGTAGCTGAGGATGAGCTTGAACTCCTGTTCTTCTGCACTCCCCAGCACTGGGATCCCAGGCGGGCACCATCACATCTGGTTTCTGTGGTATGGGAGATCAAGCCGAGGGCTTCCTACATACCCATCAAACACTGTACCAGCTGAGTCACATTGCCAGTTCAGAGCATAACCCCCCCATGCTTCACTTCTGCCCCCTATGGGTACTGATTTTAGTGTTTGGGCCTAGGGCCTTACATATGTCAGGCAAATGTTCTGCCACCAAGCTACCACCGAGACCTAATGCCAGGCTTCATGCCCTGTGCACGGAGGGAGCTCTTGGGATGTGGGAAGGACAGTATTTATTATCTATGTACCTGTATATCTACGTATCTGTCTGTCTGTCTATGCATCTATGTATTTATCTATCTGTATATCTATGTCTGTCTGTCTATCTTATCTATTTATCTATGAATATATGTATGTTTGTATGTATCTATCTATGTATCTATGTATCTATCTATGTATCTATGTATGTATGTATGTATGTATGTATGTATGTATGTATCTATCTATCTATCTATCTATCTATCTATCTTTCATCCATCCATCCATCCACAAATCCATCCATCTTTGTCTTTAGTCTCAGTATGTAGTCCAGGCTAGCCTCAAATTCCCTATTCTCTAGCCTCAGCCTTCTAAGTGCTGGGGTTCGAGTGTGTGCCACCACACCCAGTGACTTTTGGTTCTGAGAGTGGCAAAGAAGAACAGTGGCGCCCTCTCATCTTCTGCATTCTGACTCTTCCCTGATTGTTCTGTCACTTGGCATCCATGTCTCCCTACTTCAGAACGATGCCAGGATGGAGTAAGTTTGACGGGAGAGAAGCAGCCTCCAGTCTGCAAGGTACCAGCCCGGAGTGAGGAGAGCTGAAGTCCCGCCCAGGGCGTCTCAAGTGTCTGGGCTGTGGAGGGTTAAGCCACCATCGAGGACATGTGGCAAGCAAGCTGGAGGAGCGAACCAGCCCAGAGTTATCATGATTAATGCTATTTCAAAGACTTAATTTCCCCTTTCAGGAATGCTTGCGTGCTGCGGCGCAGAGTGTTTTGATTTGGAGTGTCCTTTCCCTGGAGTAATTGGCAACAAGGTCACTGTTCTCCAGGTGGCCTCTGAGCCTTGGTATCAGGGCGATGTTGTCTAAGGTGGGAGGCCACAGGAGCAGGACAGCAGCCACCCTGTCCCCAGAGCTGGGGTAGAGTCCAGGGTGAGCACATACGCTTGCTCTGCTGGCGGCAGTGCACCTCTATGCCTCAGTTTCCCTAACTCAGGCACTGCTTCTCTTTCCAGATGGCGGTGAGCAGACATTGCTGTCCCCATCACCCAGGGACTTCCAGGAGTCAGAGGTGACTGTATTCCCAGCAGGTCAGGTGACAGCAATAAGGTTGATGTGTGGGCATCAGGTGGGAAGGAAGGTGCTGGGGATAGAGTGTCGGGTCAGCTCGTGCTGTCTTGGGAAGGTCTCAGTGTGTGTGTGTGTGTGTGTGTGTGTGACTTCCATCTGTATCCCATCACCATCGACAACAGTACCATAATCACCATCATCACTGCTATCATCATCATCATTGTCGTTACTATTATAACCACTATTGCCATGGTTACCATCAATATCACCATCACCATCATCACCACCACCAATCATTCGGTCTCCATCATTTGGCAGCAACAACATCTTCAGCAACATCATCTCCATCATGGAAACTTAGGCTCAAACGTGTAAAAAGGACCTGCCAGACTGAAGCTCCTGTGCGGCTATGGACAGAGTGTGGTGGCAGATGGTTAGGACACAGAGTCTCCCATGTCCAAGAGCCGGGCCCAACTCATCAAGTCTCAGAACATTCTAAAGAAAAGTAAAGATTATGCTATTTAGGCTGGGTCTGATAGTACCCTGCCAATCCAGCCCTGGAGAGTCTGAGGCAGGAAGAGACGGAGTCCTGGGCTAGCCTGGGCTACACACAAGACTTCGATGGCCATGCTCCAGTCACACCAGAGCCCCGCCCACTGGTCACCCCGACTGGCAGGGGCAGCATCTTCCAGGCAGACCTGGGCTGCTCAGCTGTGCATTCTGACTCCCCAGCCCAGGCAGCTGCCAATCCCAAGCGTCTGATACTTCAGCAGCTGTGTCCAGGGCTGAGCGCTGCACGGGAGGGGTGCCGCGTGGACAGGTCATCTCTTCAGAGGTCTGAGTTAGGATTGAATTTGTGTTAACCCTCTGTGGGTCACAGTGCATGTTGGAAGCTTTGTCAGATGAAACAGACTTGACAGCATCAAATAATGATCCTACAGCCCTGGGGTCAATGACCCCAGGGTGCCGAGCCCGTGCTCTGAGGGGTTGGTGGGTTTGTCACTTTCAACTGCCTGGAATTATGTGTGTGTGTGTGTGTGTATCTGCCATCTATCCATCTATCATCTGTCTATCTATCTATCTATCTATCTATCTATCTATCTATCTATCTATCATCTATCTATGTGTGTGCTATGCTGCCTGTGTCAAAGCCAGAGGACAGTTTGCCAGAGTCCCCCCCCCCCCCCATCTACCACAAAGATCCCTGGGATCAAATTCGGGTTGTCAGGGTTGATGGTAAGCGCCTTTACCCACTGGCCCAGCTGTTCAGTTTTTATCCTTCCTGTCCCCAAAGCCTTCCTGGCTTTGGTCAGTACAGAAGCCTTGTTGGAAATGGAGAAACAGAGGCAGGGGGCAGAGGAGGGTGTGATGGTGACGGGGACTAGCCAGTGTTTTGGGAGATGAGGTACAAGGTTGAAGTGTGTGTGATTAAGGGTCTGCCACCTCTCAAGACCCTTCTAGCCCAGTTGTTATTTCTGGATGTTGCCCATGGGAGGTTCAGGAAAACCATAGCAACAGAGGGATAGTTAATGAGTGGATAGAGTAACCCGGACACCTCGTGTCCCCAAGGCCACATAGAGAGATTAGGGGGAAGGTTCTTTGGAATGTCTCTCTCTGGCCACATTCAATTATTTTAGAATATCAGGAAAGGCCCAAGGGTAAGGTCAGGCTTTGGTCCTGCTGCCCCAGTGCTGCAGGAAGTACAGGTTTTCTGGGCCCAGTAGACAGCGCCTCTTCCTGTAAGCTTGTCTACAGTTTTTTTCCCTCATCTTCTCAGTAGGTCTATGCCTCAAGCCATGGCGATGGTTGATGGATTGTTTGTTACAGAAATGTGGAAATGGAGGCACAGAAAGCTTCTGGGAACAGCTTAGACCACACGGCACTCGGTGGCAGAGGCAGAGATGGTGCCCTACTTTGCAGCACACTCAGGAGCCCATGGTAGATAGGCCAGACCGTTCTTGTGTATGCGAGATCCTCTGGATAGGGGACCTTCTGCCAGTACAGCCAGGGTCAGTGTGATGGTCCACCTTGGTTGTCAGTTGGGCTGGTTTGAGACTCTCCATGAAGATACACTTCTAGCCATGTCTGAGAGGGTTCCCAGAGAGGTCTAAATGAGGTGGGAAGACACAGGCTGAATATGTGGTGACATCACACCATGGGCAGGGGTCCAGACTGAATAAAAAGGGCCAAGTGAGGCTGAGACGTAGCTCCAATGGTAGAGCACGTGCTTAGTAGGCACAGAGCACCATAAACTGAGTGTGTAATCCCAGGATCAGAGGTTCAAAGCCATCCTTGGCTATACCAAAAGTTCAAAGCCAGTCTGGGACACATGAAACTCTCAAAGCAAAACAAGTAAGCAAGCAAGCAAGCAAATGACCGAAGATCTCCCTACAAAAAGGGAGAGGGAAGCTGAGCACCAGCATCCACCTCTCTGCTTCCCGACAGCAGATGTGATGTGAGCCGCCACCTCACACTCCTGACCCAAGTGTCTCCCACTACAGTGTGCTGCTCCCTCAAACTGTGAGCCCCACAAACCCTACCCCCCATAAGTTCTTGTCATGAATTTTGTCTCAGCAATGAGAAAAGACAGGCATGATGGGGAGGGTTGTGAGCATCTGGTCACATTGCACCCACAATCAGGAAGCGGAGAGAGATGCTGGGGCCCAGCTGGCTTTCTCCCTTTGACTCAGGCCGGGATTCCAGTCCGTGGGATGGTGCCGCCCACATCTGGAGTGAATCTTCTCACCTCTGGTTAATTTGGTCTGGAAACTGCCTCATTGACTTGCCTACAGATGTGTTTCCAAGGTGATTCTAGATCTTGTCAAATTGACAATATTAGCTACCTCGAGGTGCGACTTGGAATTGATGTACCCTGATGAACACTTTGATTTCTGTGGGAGGAAATCAAAGAGCATATGGATTGTGCCTCGTGGTATTTTAGTATCTTTTCTTTTTTCTTTTCTTTTCTTTTCTAAGTAGGATGTCCCTCTATAGTTTCCATTACAACAGAGAATTCTCTCTCTCTCTCTCTCTCTCTCTCTCTCTCTCTCTCTCTTTCTCTCAGAGTTCTATTATGCCCCCTCTACTTAACTTGCCCTTCACTCTGGCGTGTGGCTTTCTTGAGCATTCCTGAAGGGACACTTAGGAGGGGGCCAGCATTAATTTCTTGTTTCTTTCCCTCAGCGTGATGCCTTTAAAGATTTATCCATTTGTGGGCTGGTGAGGTGGTTCAGGGGTTCTGGTACTGTCACATAAGCCTGATGACCGAGTTCAATGCCAGCCCAAACAAACAAACAAACAAACACTAAAGCAGCTTTTCTAGTTGCCTTGCTATGTGGACTGCTGAGAACTATGGCTGACACTGAGCCTGTGTTGCAATGATGCCAGATTCAAGCCTGCAAAGGTGGCGTCTGGGTACCTTGGGGACTAGTTTTCTGGTAACTTTGGACTTCAGTGTGATGTTGAAGTTCCTTACCAATGGAAAGTGGGTCTCTAGTGACCAGAGGCCTGTGGTGGAACAATAACCAGTCAGGTCCTGCACTGGTGGTTATCTATCTATCTATCTATCTATCTATCATTTAATTATTAATTGTCAATTTTCCACAAACTCGTCACCTGAGAAGAAGAACCTTCAATCGAGAAACTGCCCCCATTAACCTGTGGACAGGTCTGTGGGGGCGTTCTCAACCACTGAGTGACGATTGCTATGGGTGGGCCCAGCTTACAGTAGGTGCTGCCACCCTTGGGCAGGTGGTCCTGGGTTCCATACAAAAGCAGGCTAAGCAAGTCAGTGAGCAGCATCCCTCCATGGCTTCTGCTTCAGTTCCTGCCTTCCTGTCTGGCCTTGACTTCCCTAGAGGATGGAGTGTAAACCTACAAGCCAAATAAACCCACTTCTTTCCAAGTTGCTTTTGGTTTTGGTTTTTCTCATTGCAGCAGAAGGAAAACTAGGATAGGCTCTCACTTGGAGTTGGTGAGGGGAGGGTACTGTGAGACACACCCTGCAGAGAGGGGAGGCCGAGGCACACGCTAAGACATACCCTGTGGACCCTCCGGGATGAGATGCTGAACTTGAACTCCCACAGCAACACAGGTCCTTAAAGGCTCAGAGCCGGGTGACAGGTGGATAGAGGTCTCTCCAGCACTTACTGACAGCAAATGACACTCTCACTTCGGGTCAGTGGGTCAGGTGATAAGGAAGGCCTTGTATCTGTCGTCACAGGGCTGTGAAGGACGCAGATCACCCTCCAGTGTAATGGTTCTGAGATGCAGAGGGAGTTTCGTGGCAAGGGCTTGCCTCCTCCCAGTCAGGCCTGCGATCCCGCCTTCACACTGCAAAACGGTTTTTAAAAAGATGCTGTTTGCTGAATTCTGATGGGAACTGAATTTATACTGTGGTAAAGTATACCCTCACGTGAAAAGGGCTGGGTTACCTGGGTTTGACTGGGATCCTGGAACAAGGACAGGGGACACCTGCTGGACACAGGTGAAATGCCTCCTGAGCCTCAGGTGTCCTAAGTCTGGCTCTTAGGAAGTTTCTGCCTCATGGCCTAAGACTCCATTCCTTTGTTAAGAATGTCCCATTAGCAGTACGCTGTGTTGCGTATGCGCATGCGCTGTGAAACAGACTGGCCCTGGCCTCCCACAATCCCCTGCTTTCACTTGCCCTCCCTTGACTCAACTTTTCTCATGTTGCATGGTGCTTTCTACCCAGGAGGAAACAGGCAGAAGGGCAAGACTGTTTATCTGTGTGGGCAGCATTCCAGGGTACATGGGGGAGCGTTCTCTGGTGGAGCTTGTGGAGAGGGATACAGGCTGGGGCTGCTTAAGGAGTTGAGATCTGACCATCAGGTGGCCCAGCTGGAGTGGTTCGCCGCACGTTCAGCTGGTCAGCTGAATCTTGGACTCGACCATGGACCCCAAGTTAATGAGGCTGTTGCATCATGATGGGATCGAAGGAAGTGAAGGGTCCGGGAGACGGAAGTTTTGGCCTATACAGTGTGTTGTCTGTTCCCCCAGGCCTAGTCATCTTCCCTGGCCCAAAGGGCACAGGCGGATAGAGATCATGAGTGCAGGAGCCCTGCCTTACCTGAAAAGCTCTGTGGACAAGAGGCAGCCCTTCCTTGCCAAGGTCACGGTGCGCTGGGTTGGAGGAGGCAGTGGTACACAGGCAGAAAGGATACCACGGCCCACAGAGGGCTTGCGGGGCTTCGAGCTCACTGGGCCCCAGGAGAGCAGTTAGTAGCAGAGCCCTAGAAAATTTCAAGGTCACTCCCACTGTCTCCAGGAGAGGGTCTCCTGGGCGCCCTGAGGGTTTCAGAATCCCTAGACATC
The DNA here is from genome assembly GCF_004785775.1 of Grammomys surdaster. Taxonomy (NCBI): domain Eukaryota; kingdom Metazoa; phylum Chordata; class Mammalia; order Rodentia; family Muridae; genus Grammomys; species Grammomys surdaster. The sequence goes on along the minus strand of NW_021620793.1, from coordinate 1,142,726 downwards.
CAAGCTGGTGCTGGGAAGCAGCCTGGCATTTGTGTAGAACCCACCCACATCCTCTCGAAAGGCTGAGTCAACTCTAGACAGATCACACTAGTCAAACCCAGAGGAGAGAGACTGTCACAGGGGTTATTCATTCTACAGCCCGCAGATCAGCGACAGCAACAAAAGTCTGAGTACTCAGTAAGGAAGAGTTTGTTGTTGTTATTTGTTTGTTTGTTTTTAATCTGTGGGGTTTTTTGTTGTTGTTCCATTTTGTGTTTTTGAGACAAGATCTGACCACCGACTCTCTATGAAGCAGGGGGTGACCTTGAACCCCTGATCCTCCTGCCTCTGCCTCTCAAGTGCTGGGATTATGGACCTGCACTGGTACACCTACTGTGTGCAGTCCTGGGGCTTGAATTTAGGACTTCCTGCACGCTAGGGGAGCTTTCCTTCTTCCTTCCTTCCTTTCTTTCTTCCTTTCTTTCTTTCTTTCTTCCTTTCTTTCTTTCTTTCTTTCTTTCTTTCTTTCGAAGATTATTTATTTTATATATGTGAGTACACTGTTGCAGACCTGGGACTCTGAGGAAGCTGGACCCTTGGACGATGAAGCGGCTTGCTTCACGACTGTGGGAGCTTCCTGTAACTAAGTAGAGGCTAAGTCAGTGAGCACCAGGTTCCATGTCAGCTGTGTCTCCAAAAATAAGATAGAAAGCAGGTAGAGAAGACAGCCAGCCGGGCAGTGGTGGCGCACGCCTTTAATCCCAGCACTTGGGAGGCAGAGGCAGGCGGATTTCTGAGTTCGGGGCCAGCCTGGTCTACAGAGTGAGTTCCAGGACAGCCAGGGCTACACAGAGAAACCCTGTCTCGAAAAACCAAAAAAAAAAAAAAAAAGAAGTTGACAGCAACATTGCCTTTTGGCATGTACATGCACACATGTTCACACCCCCACATGCATCCACGTGCACACGTGCTCACACCTCCACACACATGCATCCACATGCACACTTGCTTACACCCCCCCACATGCATGTATGTGCACATATGCTCACCCCCCCACATGTATTCCTGTGCACACATGCTCACACCCCCACATGCATGTATGTGCACACATGCTCACACCCACAGAAACGAATAACCTGAATGTGTGCACATGCATTCACACACACCAAAACAAAAGCCAAATGGGTTTATCCACTCACCATGTCTTCTGTCTCCTTCCCATTTGAAGTGGTTGTGCACACCTGTAACCCAGCAATGGTGACGCCAAGGTGGGAAGAAGGCTGTGAGCTTGAAGCCAACCTGGGCTAGGTAGTGAGATCCTGTCTCAAGAACTAAGAACAAGGATGGAGAGATGGCTCAGTGGTTAAGAGTGCTTGCAGCGCTTGCAGAGGACCCGGGTTCAGTTCCCAGCACACACACTAGGCAGCTCACACCTGCCTATAACTCCAGTTCTGGGGATCTGATGCTCCTTCTGGTATCTGTGCAGATGGAGCAAATGCAGACTTTGTGAGGCATCAACCAGAGAAGAGAAGATGACCTGGACACAAGTTTAAGTGTTTATTAGCCGGCCAGTGACTACACTCCAGTCTTTGGGATCTGAGGGTTGCCCTGCGCCTTTGAGTGAGCTTTGTTTTTGTTTTTGTTTTGTTGTTGTTGTTATTTTAATTAATTAATTAATTAATTAATTTTAGATGTGGTTTCTCTGTGTAGCCCCGGCTGTCCTGGAACTCACTCCATAGACCAGGCTGGCCTCGAACTCAGAGATCTTCCTACCTCTGCCTCCTGAGTGCCAGGATTAAAGGCACTACCATCGGGCTCAGTGTGAACTTTCAAGCACAAAAATCCATATCCTGTGTTGACTCACTTCAGCAAGAACAGCTAGTCAGAAGCAGAAGTACAGAAGCCAAAATGCAAGGTTAGTACATTTAGGGACTGTCCCAGAACTATGGACTTTGACGGATCAGGTCTGTGTTCCTGTTTTGTCATGTGTTTCTGCCTATGTGCTCCATTCCAACACTTAGATGGTTCTTCCATCATGGAGTCAGTTGTGCTAAGGCCTGATGTGCCTTCTACACAGACAAGCAGACACACACACACACACACACCAAACAAAAAAACAAAAGCAAAATAGATTTAGTCATTAACCATTTTCTGTCTCCTTCCCATTTTAATTTTACATGAAAGTTTTGGGAAAGTCGATTTTTATGCTTTTGTTTTTGCTCTATTTGTTCTGTGGTGCGGGGGTGGGGTGTGGGGTAGAGTTGGGGGATGGAATAGGCTGGGCAAGTCTTTACCGCTAAGCCCCTCCCAAGTGCTCGGTGCAGTGTGTAGGCGAAAGAACACGCCACAGCACTGAGGGCTGATGAATTCAGATAGTGGTGACTTCTAGGAGGTCCTGTTCCCATGTTTCAAGAGAAATTGCCTTTTAAGAAACATGGCTCCCAGGGTAGACATGGAGTCAAAGGAAGGGAATTTGCAGCTTCTCTATCATTGCAACTCCAAGGCTTGGCCTGCAGAGGGCGCTGTGGGTTGCAAGCGTCAAGGCAGTTGGGCACCCTATGGCTTCTTCAGCTTCACTGCCCAGGGTTTCCCCACAAGAGGGCGATAGCTTTTAGCACCCTTCAGTCCATCCCTGCAGTGGACTGCCCCTGGAGAGATGCCTGGGAGTAACTGATAGGGAAGATTCTGCTAAGCTTCTTAGACGGAGTTTGTAGTGTTTCCCACGTGGTTCCAGAGACGCCTTTCCCCACACCCAGTCTGTGTGTCTTCAATAGGGTCTGCATGTTCCTCCTCAAGGCTGTTGGCGGCACTTATTTGTGTAAGAGATTCTTTCTTGAGCCTCTCCCAGTGAGAATCTTGAGATATGGTAGGCTGTAGAGGACTCTCCCTGGGCACCTGCAGGAAAGTGTCTTCCTTGGGCTGTTTGTCACCTCTGGGGGATTGTTTCCATGTTTACTCTGGTCCTGAGAATAGGGGTGGGGGTAGGGTTTCATATTCTTCTGAGAGTTTCTTTTAGTGGCCAGTGGCTGTGCTCATATCTGCAAACATACCCCTAGCTGGGCGTGGCATGTGTGGGTAATCTCAGCACTTGCATGTAGAAGCAGGAGAGCTCAAGGCCACCCTCAGCTACCATCATGGCGTGTATATGCTCGGCCCAGGGAGTGGCACTATTAGAAGGTGTGGCCCTATTGGAGTGGGTGTGTCACTGTGGGTGTGGGCTTTAAGACCCTCATCCTAGCTGCCTGGAAGCCAACATTCTGCTAGTAGCCTTCAGATGAAGATGTAGAACTTTCAGCTCCTCCTGCACCATGCCTGCCTGGATGCTGCCATGTTCCCACCTTGATGATAATGGAGTGAACCTCTGAACCTGTAAGCCAGCCCCAGTTAAATATTGTCCTTATAAGAGTTGCCTTGGTCATGGTGTCTGTTCACAGCAGTAAACCCTTAACTAAGACAGCTGCATAGTGTATTTGAGGCCAGTCTGAGCTACAGGAGCCCCTGTCTCAAAACACCCGAAGCCAAATTCCCAAAGCAGGAGCACCTATCACTAACAAATAAGAAAGAGACCCAGCCCTGACCCTGCTGTGTCCTCAGCGGGCATCCTTCTGTGGGGCGGCTTTCTGCTCATTCACTCTACACCTAGCTAGCTCAGAATCCTTGGTTAGGAACTTTCCAGGTGGTTGTGTGGCTCTCCCTCGTGGGAGGATGATGTCAGTGTGGCAGCCACAGTTGTTCATGGTGATCTTCCTAATCTGAACTGTCAGGGGTCCTCTAGCCTGCACAGCCCTGAGTGACAGCTTGGTGTTATGTTGCATTTCCGTCCCTCTTGGGCACATCAGTTCCAGGGCTTCAGGTCCCTCAAATGGGGGAGGGCACTGAAGAGAAGATAGATGTTGGGAAGGGAGGGGCTGTGTTTTCCCAATGGGTGAATTCTGAGTTGTTGGCTGTGGGAGGGAGAGGAGAGATATCCATATACTGTTCTCTAGAAGAGGGTCTTTTCAGTCTAGTGGTCCTAGGAATGCAACTAGGGCTCCATTCTAATACCTTTGTGTGACATCCCCTTGAGGAGTGCAGTCTTAGGGTGGTGGTGGGCTCTGGGTTCCTTCCCTGGTCCCTTGACAGTCACCTCTGCTGGGCCTCTGCCAATCCAGGGCCGGAGCTATGATACCGCAGCGAGCCAAATTGCCATGATTAGCAGATAAAAATCCCATCTGTGGGGGAATTTATGAGCGTTATTACTGTCTATAAAACCGACCCGAGGAGAAGGATGGATCGGAAGGCTGAGAACCCTGGTGCTTGGCAGAGCGGCAGTGTCTTCTGTATCAGGTCACAGGGTCCCTGCTGGTGCCTGGGCCCAGGAAGCGGCTGTGGGGGAGGGGGACCAGCTATCTGGAACTTTGCCTGCTGCAGGGGCTTAATGAGTGAATGTTTCTATGTTTCTGGTTTTCCACCCTTCTGGGGACTAAGGTAGGCTGTTGCATGGAGGCGAGGTGACACTCTTAGCTGTAGGCTTCTGTCCTTGTGGCCCTTGTGTATGGTATGACTGTCAGAACTTCTACAGTTTTCTGAATGAAGCATCCATCCCCAGAGGACCATGGGGAAGGGTCAGAGCAGGAGGCTAGACCTTGCCCTACTCTGAGTCCCTGTCTGTGTCCTGTGCTCGGCTGGCGGGATCTGCTGCCATCACACCCCAGAGAGGTCGGAGAGGTACCTCTGAAGTCCCTTTCGTCCTGATGCTCCACTTTCTTGGAAGGATATGGGTTCAAAAGCCTTCCCTCTCCATACCCTACTCCACCCCCATCCCCCAGAGCAAGGCTGTGGGTAGCTGCGGCAAACATGGTGAGTGGGGCCAGCCTGACGGGAGGTATCCTTGTCGAATACACAACAGGCTTTGGAGTTGAGTGGAGATGAAATGAGCCCACCTCACACGGCCCCTCTGCCCTCAAGCTGTGAGGGAGGCCCCATGTCCTTCAGGTCTGTGGTCCCCCAGTGACATGTCTGTGTGGAAGATAGTTATGGAGGAAGGCTCTGTCCTCAGGGGTCCAGCTTTGTGGCTGTTTGGAGCCTCAGAGCCTCAGTTTCCCTCCTTGTCAGTGGGGATGACAAGGCCGGCTTGCACGATTCCAGTAATACTTTGTTTGTTTGTTTGTTTGTTTTTGTTTTTGTTTTTGTTTTTTCGAGACAGGGTTTCTCTGTGTAGTCCTGGCTGTCCTGGAACTCACTCTGTAGACCAAGATTCCAGTAATACTTAAAGAAGCTTACAGTGTGTGTGTCCCCAATTCAAGCAAGCCCCTACTTTACTGGCTGCTGAGGACCAAGGCTTGGTTGGGGATTGAAGCCTACTTCTCTGGTTGAGAGCCTTGTTGAGGGGAGGTTCCAAGACAGTGAGCCTGGCTTCCAGAACATTCCTGGAAAGGCCAGGCTCCCGGGACAAGGCAGAGATGAGGCAGCTTCTGGTCCCAGGAGCCTCCATTAGGCCAGTGGTTTTGTTTCTGCCTGCAAACCATGCGGTTCAGAGCCAGGTGGGCAAAGTGTCACTATCCAGTGTATGGAGTGACATGGCCACTTGTGCTGGGACCCTCTGTACTGGGTGCTGACCCAGAGAAGTGGACACTGCAGCCAATTCACAGACTGGCTTATGGGGAGACATGTTGCAGGACGTGGGTGACTGGGGTGTGATCCTGTCTGAATGCTGCCCATGATAGTCAGCCTTGGAGCCATGCAAATATAGGGCCCTGTGCTGACCCTAGGGACTGAGGAGCAGCCAAAAGGTCTTCCTGGAGGAGGTGGCATTGCAGCGGTATGGACAGTAGCCAGGGAGAGAAGGAGTTGGCAGGACAAGTGAGGAGGCAGAGATTCCTCTGAGAGAGGACTTACCTGAGCCTTGTGGCTAGCAGGTCGAGGGCGGACTGGGACTAAGGGACGCGGAGATGGCAGAGTCGTGGGATGTTGGTCTTGAGTGTTTAGACTTAGACTCCACACCACGGGATGTGGGTGCCCTAGGAGGTTGGAGAGTCATTGCTATCATCTTTTGGCCCAGACGTTCTGTCCCCAGGGGAGCTGGGGACATGGAGGATGCCGTGGGGTGGGGTGGATGCTGCTGGGCTCTGGTGAGCTCAGGCCAGAGAAACTGCTGAGGACCCTTAAAGTAACCCCCTCCATAGAGACTGGCCCCGATGCCCACAGTGCCGGGCTGAGGATGACCCCGATGCCCACAGTGCTGGGCTGAGAAACCCCACTCATAGCACTTGACGGCTCTCAGTAAATGTGAGAGTCTGTGTTAGGTGGGGGAGGCGGTTTCAAGTTGACTGGAAGAACTTCCCATTGGACCAGATGACTACCATGAGAGCTTCCTATTGGATCATCTGATTACTGTGAGAGTTTCCTGTTGGAGCATCTGACCACTGTTCTCCGAGGTCAGGAATGTTACAAGAGCCGGCCTGACTTCCATCCTAAGGACCCTGGTGGAAGTGGGGTGCTGTGAGTACGGTGGCCTGGAGGTTCAGTGCACCGGGACCCTCCTCCAGGATCCCGTTCTGATATCTTGTGCAGCCCAGTCCTTCCTCCCTTGACTCTCATCTGCTGTCTACCGTCCTCCCTCCCTGCTTGGGATGCAGGCCCTAGAGTTTGTTTATTTAATGATTTGATCTCCAGTGCTCACCGGTGCTATGCTGATGTCCCGTGGGAGATCTGTGAGAGAATCCAGGCCTCACCGTGCTAGGCAGATAAATGCTCAACCACTGAGCCCACCCCTTACCCTCTTGGTTGTAGTTTTTATCTTTTGAGACAAATTACTTAGGCTGCCTGCGACGATTAATATTGTCAACCCAACAAGATGTACAGTCACCGAGGGGACATATCTCTGACCACATGTGAAGGAGTTTCTCGATGAAGGTAAACAGAGGTGGAAAGATCTAGCCTAAGTTTGGATGGCGTCATCTCATGGGGTTCTGGGGTGTCAAAAGGAGAGAGCACCAGCATTCATCTCCTGCATCCTGGGTGTGGATGCCACGTGACCAGCTCCCTCGCTGCTGTCACCAAGCCGTCCCTATCAGGACGGACTGTCTCCCCTCAAACTGTGAGTCAGAACAAACCTTCCTCCTTCAAGTTGCTTCTGCAGGTGTCTTGGTACAACCAGAGAAAAGGAACCATACAGTGACCTTGAACTTATTTCGTAGCCCAGGCCAGCCTTGAACGCACCACCTTCCTGCCTTAGACTTCTATACAGCTGAGTTGCAGGCCTCCTGGACCACCAAGCCACACTGAGCTTGGGTTCTCATAGCTGAATGTGTCTTTTTAAAAATAAGAATTATCTATTTATTGTATGTATATGAATATACCTTCGCTGTCTTCAGACATACCCAGAAGAGGGAGGGTTTCCGATCCTATTACTGATGGTTGTGAGCCACCATGTGGTTGCTGGGAATTGAACTCAGGACTTTTGGAAGAGCAGTCAGTGATCTTAACCACTGAGCCACCTCTCTAGCCCCCTGAACCTATCTTTAAAGATTTCCTCAGGCCTCGAGGTCATCACATCTGTGATCTGCCCACAGCTCTCGGGGAATCATGGGGAGTCACCACAGTACAGTGCAGATGGCCTGCAGCGTCTCCCTCACTCTGTTCTGCCTCCTCCGGGGGACACACCCGCTTTGCTCACACTCCACACTCTTGCCCCACAGCCCTAGGTGGTCCTTGACCCAGGGCTCTGTGTCTGGGTTGGGGGGGAGGAGACTGGCTAGATGTCGGACGGTGGGTTTCCCTGGGAGAAGCCATCCTGTGTGGGCTTCTGTGCTGGTGACAATGGCCCTGAGCAGCAGGACTGCCAAGCTGAGGTGCATTCTGGGCCATAGGCACTGATTTGTGACATGCCTGACTCTATGCTGTGAGGGTAGAGAAGGACAGTGCTCTGGCTCCGGCCTCCCCGGGGCTCCATGTCTGTCTACTGGTTGTTCATAGCTTTGCGTGTTGCTGGTTGTCTCTGCATGACAGAGCGACACACCCTCAGGCCACAGTGTGTTCTGAGCCTTGAGTTGCTCATTTCTTCCAAACTTCCTTAGCTGCCTGGGGTAGGGGGTAGGGGGGAGGGGATGGGGGAAGCTTCCACTTCCCTCACATTACAATGGAGGAGGCCATATTTGAGGGGTCACCAGGCCAAGGTCACGCTCTGGGGTTGGTACCCACAGAGTCATCTTCCTGTCACTTCCCTGACCCTTTCTTGATCCCAGGAAACACATAGCCTTTCTCTGTGAGGTAAAAGGACAGAGCTGGCCTGAAAACCGAGCACCTTCTAGTAATGAGTGTGTTGGCCTTGTGGGCGGTACAGTTTCTACTGGGGCGTGAGCAACCCCTCGGTTCTAGGAGTTGGTGTCAATGTATTAGGCTCTGGGCCAGATGGTCCCCGAGTGTCTTATCTTTGAGGTCCAGGTCCTCCCTAACCCTGGCTCTTCTGAGTCTGCTGGTTAGATGGCAATACTCCTATGAGCAACAGGGGCAAGCTAGACTGTGCCCACATCTCTGGACCTTCCTGCGTCTCATGTCGTGTAGGTGGTTGCGTTGAGAGAAATTCATCCATGTTGTCTTGCTTGTTGGCAGCTGATGGTGCATGGGTGACCTTGGGGAGGGGACACAGCAGGCCTTAACCTGGCAGCTTGTTCTCTGCTCTGCTGAGCACCTACTGTGTGATCCTGGGCTCTGGTGAGCACCTACTGTGTGCCGGGCTCTGGCAGGTCATTCTGCTCTCAGTGGCTTTACCAGGACTTGCTTCTGGTCTCCAAACCGCTGTGCTGGCCTGAGAGCTGTCACCCGGAGCAGGGCTGGGCATCTGTGTTCTGTCACAAGCTCCCCATCAGAGGGTGGGTGTGGGGTAAGTGTCACAGTTCTCAGTGGTCACTGGGGCCCCACGGTAGGCAGGGGGGATGGGTGTGACTGGGCTGGGTGGATGGTGAGGCTGAAATTCCCAAAGATCTCCTCACTCCCGGGGAGGGACACACCCCTCTCTGGAGCAGCCAAGTCACATAGTCCGCCCTCCGTGGTGTAATGACTATAATTTCTTCCACGTGACCTAGGCTTTGAATGATACTGTGACTGGAATGCAAGGAGCTCTGACAGTCTGGGCCATTGTAATTGACACTTCAAAAGCGCAAGGTACCGCCTCCAAAGGGAATCGGGGTGCTGGGCAGCGGGGGGGGGGGGGGGGGGGGCGCCACCTCTGATCCCAGCTGTGTGACTTTTTGGCTGTGTCATAAACAACAGCGACTTCTGGCTGCAACTGTGGCGACCCTGCAGACATCAAAGCTGTGTTCCATTTCTGGACATTTTACTAACTCTGTTGCCTGGGGCTGGGCTCCTGCTGGGCCCTGATGTAGTCAAGAGAGGTGAGGTGCTCCCTCAAGCTGCACGTGAGTGACAGGGACAGACTCACCCAGCTCTTGATCCCATTTCACGCATTCCGTTGTCAGCTGGTGTGCTCGTAGGGCCCCTGGAGTGAAAGGGGACAGAACGATGGGGCTAGTGGCATTCAGATTGGCTCTGGAGGCCAGGCTGAGAGCAATTCCATGGGAATCCCTCAGAAGGCCAGTGTCTTTACTGCCTCATGGCTGTGATTAACACCAACAAGAGTGCCTTAAGGGAGAAAGTGTTCATTTGCTTCATGGTTTGGATGCAGTCCATCACGGCAGAGAAGTCTCAGCCGCAGGAGCTGGATGCGGCTGGTCATGCGGCATCTACAGTAAAAAAGTGGAGAGCCCAGAATGCATGCAAGCTGAGTGATCAGCTAGTTTTCTCCATTTTGTACAACCCAGAGCCCTTGCCTAGAAGGTGGTTCTGCTCACAGAACTGATGCCTAGGGGATGGATCCGCCCACAGAGCCCTTGCCTAGGGAATGGGTCTGCCCACAGAGCCCTTGCCTAGGGGATGGGTCCGCCCACAGAGCCCTTGCCTAGGGGATGGGTCCGCCCACAGAGCCCTTGCCTAGGGGATGGGTCCGCCCACAGAGCCCTCGCCTAGGGGATGGGTCTGTCCACTGTGAAGATGAATCTTCCCACAGAGTTAATGTAACCTAGGTATTTGCCCACAGACACCTCCAGAGGCCTACCTCCTAGGTGATGGCTTCCTGTCATGTGCTTAGCATCCCTAGGTGCTGGAGATTCAGTTCTGGGCAAATCGGGCCCAGTTCTTTGCCCCACAGGACTTTGTTTAGTTGGGGAAGACAAATCCTAGACAGCCCTGCAGCCTGTGTTGAGAGCACTCTGTGGATAGAGAGCATGAGGAATGTGGACATGGAAGGAGGTGGTGTTGGCTAGAACACTCAGATACCATTTGGTAGAGGAGGAAAAATGGGAAGAGCAAGCCACAAGGGCGTCATGGGGTTCTGGGTTTGTGGGCTCCATCACCCTTTTCCTGTGGTGGGATGTGCCAGGTATGGATGCGGCAGGGAGTTGGGTGGAGATGACATCAGAACCATGAGGGGAGGGATGTGAGGGAGGAGAGGGGATTCTGTCTAACCTCCACCTAGGCTGCAGGCTGCTGTGGGTGGGGAGAAAGCAGGGTCCCGGGCTGGGGCCTTTGTAGGGTGGAAGATGTGACTCCACCCGCCCGCCCCTGCAGAGTAGGGCTGGTCACAGAGCCTCCTGGCAGCTGAGCCTCTTCTCTTTCAGGACTGCTGATGCTGTGCCCTGTTTTCTATGCTCCTGGGGAGAGGGTTTGGCCCGTTCTGTTCTGTGCATTGTGTCACTCTGCGGGGTCTTGTCTCTGCGTCTCGCCACCTGTGACTTCTGGGGTGACATGGGATGAAGATGAGTGCTGATCCTCTCCCTGTTTTATTCTTATTTTTGGCATCTGCAGAAATTACCTGCTCTCTCCGTAATCGGCTCAATTACGGCTCATTGTTCCCATCAGTTATTTGTTTTGAATGAGATGCGACATCCCCCAGTTGGCGGCTCAGCTAGTCGGCTTGTCAACGGGACTGGGGCCTCAGCAGCTGCCTGATCACTGCAGGGAGCAGGGGCTTTTTTTCCCAACAGATGTCTGAGGAGGTTGGGTGCCAGGGTTGGGGTGGGGAATGGGAGGGGGCCTGGTTGTGGGTCCCAAAGTCTTTACAATTCTCCATTGTTCTGGTCAAGCAAGGCTCGAAAGCCACGCTTGCATGGATCTCCTGGTTAGCCCCCCCCCCCCCGGGGGTAGCGTGGCATGCTAGGCGCCCAGCCCCAGCGCCAAAGGCTCTCTCTTGACAGATAGAATCTATGCTGTTTCAGGGGAGAAGACCTGATGGCCGAATTGGCCTCATGGAGGGGGTGGAGCCCCCCGCTCAGGGCCTCATGTTCTGAAGTCCTGTGCTTGGGGTCGGGCCAGGGGTAGGGTACTGGACAGGTCAGTGTCTCAGCATTCAAGGAAACGGGGTAAGGTGCTTGGCTTGTAAGGTCCACATTCCCAGAGAGACTCCAAGATGACTGGGCTGCCCCTGGCCCTGCAGAGTGCTAAGTGACCAGATGGGACATTGGAGAGCAGAGCTGTGTTCCTCTGAGCAGCTGGGTCCCCAGTGAGGAGAAGGTCCTGTGCTTGGGGAGTTCAGGACCGCGCTGGGGGCTGGGTGTCCTTGAATCAAGAAGGAGCAAACTATGGGATGGAGCACTTGGGAGGAGGCTCTCTGTTCAGAGAGCCAGAGGATGGATTTGGGACAGGTGAGGGACCAGTTGCTGGCTCATGGGTGACAAGCAGGCATGTGGCCGCAGCTGCAGGCTGGAGGCCACCTGAATGCCAGGCAGCAGAGAGTGGCGTGTCTGCCTAGAGAGAGAAGCCTGAAGGTGAGCAAAGCCAGGATGGAGGCGTGCTGTGATGTGTGCTACTTTGGTAAGCACCCACTATGTGCTTGATGCCATACTAAGTGCTTCATGATAGCTGATTTAATCTTTATAGTAATTCTACCTACAATATACCTATAGTATATAGGGAGATGCTTCGGTTTCCTCTGCCATCCAGATGATGAGTCAGGCTCAGAGAGGTTAAATATCTTGGCCAGGGTCACAAAACAACCTGAAGTAGTGAAGAGATGGGACCCCCAAGTCTGGTCTTTGTTTTCCTTTCATTTGGGTCCTGAGTCCTCAGCTGAGGAGATGAGGGCACCCTGCTGGCAATGGCCGTCAGTCTTTGCTTCTCTGAAGTTCTATACGGTACCAGGCAGGCGTGATAGGCTAAGTTGGCAGCAGCAATGATTAAAGGTAGACTTTGGAAGAGAGAGGTAATTTGGTGGGCACACCAGGTGTGTGAGGAGACACTGAGGATACTCCCTCCTTGGCACTGAATATCTTCTCCTTTTATGGTTTCCCCTCCCTGAAAAGAGCTGGAGCAAAGCTAGCAAAATAGGAGTCAGCAGAAAAAATCCAATTTTCACCTTGGACACATTTGTGTTTGACTGATATTCACCCAGCTTCTAGGCCTTCCTTAGAGACAGCCCTGTGCCGAGTCCTGCCCTGGGTATCTGAAAACCTGTGTGGGGAAACATGTCACATCCAAGATAGAATGTCTCCAGATGCTATAAGCCTCAAGTTCCCCTCCTGGGCATGGCCATTTCTCATGCCTGCACCACCCCTAGGAAGGCACAGGTGTGACAAGGGTCAGGCATAGGATGTGGGGATGCTAGCCTAGTGGACTGGGCACTGTGACAGGGCCAGCCTCTGCTTGGGCCAGCAGCTGCTTTTACAGAAAGCTGAAATATTCAGAATGGAGTGTCAGCTGTTGAGAAGTCTGCCTGTGGAGGGCTTGCTGAGTTTGAGCCCAGGCACCTATGTAAAAGCTGGGCATGGTGGAGCAGACACAGGAGGCTCCCTGGGACTTGTTAGCTAGTCGGTCTAGTCCAGTGGGTGAACTCAGGGCTCAGTCAGAGACTCTGTCTAAAGAAGTATGGTAGAAGCTGGAGAGATGACTTAGTGGTTAAGAGCATTGGCTGCTCTTCCAGAGGACCCAGGTTCAATTCCCAGCACCTACATGGTGGCTCACAACCATCCCTACCTCCAGTTCCTGGGTGTCTGGTGTCCCTTTTAGACAAGCAGATGGGGTGTGAAGACATGTACGCAGGCAAAACATCTACATACAGGAAATAAATATTAACTGGAGAGAGAAGGAAGACCCCTGATATCACATGTGTGAACACACATGTGCATCTGTAGACACCAACACCTGCACATGCATGTACTCCCCCCCCCACATACCCTCACACCTACACAATGTACTAACCCTTCCACCCTCACAAAATATCTGGAAGAAGTGTCTGGCCACTAGTTCACAATGTCCGGACCTGAGTCTCTAGGTGAGATGCGTCCACACTTACTATGTATAAATGCAATCAAGCATTCGCCTTCTGGGTACATCGATTGGTCTTTGAGGCCTGTGTTTTAGTGCGATACACCCACACTCAATGTTAATAAAGAGCGGGGTGGAAGCTCTTAGCTGAGCCTTAATCAAGGATTAGGAATCTGTGGGCCTCGGTCTCTCCTGCAGGATTACTTATATCTTCCAAAGTCTACCTTTAATCCTTCCTGCTGCAGACTTAGCCTAGTCTTGTTTCTATGGCAACAGAGCATGATCCACTTGTGCCTTATATGCAGAGAGGAAAGCGAGGGAGGGCGTGGCCATAATGTTTTCATAACTTGCTAGCCATCCCAGGGCCCCTCCAGGTTTAAGTCAGCATTAATCATGGCCCCCAGGCTGGAAGCCAGGCCAGGGCTGGGTTTAGTGACTGTTCTGAATTTGTTGTTCTCTTAATTGTCCCCTCTGGGGGGCGCCGTGGGCACATTTCTTCAGTATCTAGAACACATTGGGTTTACAGACCCAGAAAAGGGTCTGGTGGCCTTGAACGAGGATCTAGAGGTCACAGTGGCTGGTAAAGGTCATTGAGCAGATTCCTATGACAACAGCTACGACAAGAGCTGGTAAAGACCAGCTCTCCCACCCTGAAGCCCGGGGGCTGTTTCCTGGGAGCTCTTCAGCCTGGCTGCTATAACTTGCAGCAACCTTAGCCGATATGTCAATGAGTGGGTGTGGCTGTGTGCCAATAAATCTTTATTTATAGATGCTGGGATTTGAATTTCGTCTCCATTTCATATGTCACCAGATCTGTCCTTTTCTGTTCCTTTTCTAGTTATTTGTAACTGCAGAGCGACTGTTGGCTCTCGGGCTATGGGAGTGCAGGCAGGGCGTGAATTCACCCAGACGTGAGAGTCCTTTCCTGTAACTTCTACTTTCTAGTGTGTTCTGTTCATCCAGAGGATGGGCTGAAGGCTATGAAATATTCAATCCAGAAACCCAGGGCTTGAATGCAAGAGAGGCAGCTGGGTAGGGGACTTGGGTATGACCTGATGTCTCAAGGTTTTTCTTCCCTCTCAAACTGATGGGCAGAAATCTTGGCAGAGGCCAGGGGTAGCTGGAGGCCCTTCAGCTGAGCAGGCTGCCATTGTGTGGCTAAGAGCGTTGAGGGAGCATGATGGAGAGAGGCAGTGCAGGGGCTGCTTTCTGACTGGAGATGAGAGAAGGCATGATTTCCTTTCTGGGTCTGCAGTATATGGCCCAGTCATGGCAGGAGGGTTGGCTTCCTGTTCTTCATGATCTCCTGTCTTATTCTTGGAGGAATTCACCTCTGCCTGGCATCTCATGCAGTCCAGGGATGTGTGCCGTCCATGTTATCCCACACTGCAGCTGAAGCTGAGGTTGAGCTGGGCCTGGCTTAGGCAGGTAGCTTCGGTTTGAGGGATACCTCACTGCCACTCAGATCCCAGCGCTGGGGTCTGAGGAGGTGGCTCAGTCGGTAGAGTGCTTGTCTAGCATGCATAAAATTATGGCTTCCATCTCCAGCATTGGATGGTCTAGGCATGGTGGATCGTGGTGAAATCTGTGTCTAATCCCAGGATTTGGGAGGCAGAGACAAGAGGATCAGAAGTTCAATATTACCTCCTCTGTTTATGTATGGAGTTTGAGACTAGCCTGGGCTACACACACACACACACACACACACACACACACACGCACACACGCATCCTTTCTCTGTTATTGGTGCTCTGTGACTTGAGTCACAGAAGTCACTGACCTCTCTGAAGCCTTGGTCTTCCCCTCTGTGGACTGGAGCTACCTGTCCAGTGTCATCTGGGAAGGGAGGATTTGAGGGAGGAGTCCTGCCTGCTCAGACATCCTTGGGTCAGTTAAGTCAGTGCATGGGGACACCAGGCAGGGAAGTCTGTTGTTTCCAGAGTTGGAAGTAAGCTATTTTTAGGCAGACATGGGTGCTATCTATCCTCCTTCCCTTGGCCAGGTAGAATGGCAGGAGGCAGGGTCTGGGACATCACAGTCCAGGGTTGTCACCCTGCTCCCCCACCCCACCCCCAATTCAAATAGGATCTCCCACCCAATGGCAGCCTATGAGTAGTTTGCAGGTGTGGATAACTGACTTGGGGGGACTCTTAGGGCCCCGATTGGGGGACCAGGAACAGTGATATTCATTGATGTCCTAGCTTGCTGGAACCTCCACTATCTGGCTATTGAGTCCCACGTGTTCTAGGACGTATGTGTGGTCCTCTAGGACCACAGAGAGCTGGACTAAGAGCCTACTCTCGGCAGCAGAGCCCACGACAGGGCCGCTGCTTGGGTAATGAGGTTTTACGTGTGGCACCCCTCCTCGGAGCAAAAGAGGAAAAAAGAGAAGGAAATAGGATTGCCTGGAATTTATTAGTCTAATTACATTTTCCTAATACGGTTGACCCCCGCTCGCAGGGGTGCGCTTATCAAAGCTGCCATCGTGCCAGCATTATTGGAGTTTTAATAAGAGTCAATTGGTTATTGTCCTTGCTGTGTGGGACACTGCAGACCTAAGCCTGCGGCCCCCGGGGAAGGCAGGGTGCTTGCTGGCTTTGCGGAAATATTATTTACATTAATAACACGGATTAGAGTCTTGGTTTATGCAGTTGAGGGAGGCAGAACTTCTTTGTTCAGGAGGGCACTCGGGTAGCACTGTGCTGAAGTCGGAGAGATGGGATGGAGTCAGGACTCCAGACTGCATCTCTAGGTGTCCACTGACCCTCACCACGACTTTCTGTGTGAGCATAGGCATGCTGCCTGTTCCGCAGGTCCCTTCTGGATCTAAATGGGAGGGCCTTTGGTGTGATGACCTTGTGATGGTCTTGGGGTGAGGCTACTCGGAGTCGGGCTGTAGGGAGAGATAGGTTAACAACTTAGCTTCCTTCTTGTGGATACTCTCAGGGGAGTCAGAGTTGAGTCACTTTGGTTCTGGAGCAAGCTTCTAGAGTTCCAGGCTCCTTCCAAGTTACTTTATAGACGTGGGGGAGGGGCAGACTGGCCTCGAGAAGAAGAGGTGGGGCTGTCATGGCGCCTCTGACCTTGTGTGAGCTGTGTGGCTCGGGCAGTATCCTTTTTCATCATTTTACTGATTATTGTTGGTATGTGGGTGGGTACCATGGCGCACATGTGGAGGTCAGGGGACAACTTTCACGAATTCTATTATGAACCCCGCCTGAGTTGGGTAGGGGCCTAGGGCCGGGGCGGGGTAGGGAAGCTACCTGTGCAGCCTTGGGTAAGCTCTTCCCTACTCTGGGCCCATTTTCTTTTTCTGTGTAAGGAGAGGGAGTGAGGAGAGGTCTACGGGTCCTTTCTGCTGTTTGTGGATATGGGATCGATCAGAGCCTGGAGGGCAGTGGTTGGGGGCTGGTCACAAGGTGGTGGGTGGGGTGTTCAGGAACCGAGAGGGGCTGATGACCCACTGACCCGAGCAGGCTGGGCTGGGGGGTGGATCAGCACCCTCCAGGTTAGGCTCCATCCCTGGCTAGTCTCTGCCTCCTCCAGTCTCTCCTCCTGGCTGAGGGAACCCCAGGTCCCAGGCTGAATTCTCTAGACACCTGCATCCGTCGGTTCCTGGTTCTGTCCTGGGATGGGGCTCTGTGTCTTAGCCTTTTGACTCCACCAGCACTGTTGTGTGCAGCCTCTCCCATCTCTCCCTTGAACTGGCACCTGTGTTTAGAGGCCAGCCGACATCACTCTCTGCCATCTGGTTCCTGCCCCACCTTCTGGGTTTAGTGTCTGCCTCACCGTTTGTATCACGGAATTGGTCTTTGTGGCTGGAGCTTCCATCATGAGTATGTCAAGAGGTGATCTTTGCCATTGGCAGGACAGCTGTACTGTAAGATATCCGAGAACAGCCTGCAGGGTCTGGGGAGTCTCTAGGATGGCTCCAGGGGTCAGAGCGGCTTTGATCAGGGGCTCAGCCTCCCAGCATGGTGCTGAAAGCTGCAGAGTGTGAGTGAAATAGCAACTGGTCTTTAATGAAGTGTTAGTTCAGAATGGTCCCTTCTGCTCATAAGGGATGAGACTAGCCAGGAAGGGCCTCATTGGCCCATCTAGAGCTGGGGTGGTTGCAAGCATATAGGTAAGGGGCTGTACCCCAGCCCGTGAGTCCAGACAACTGACCAGCCTCAGGCTGCATAGACAATGAAGCCATGGTCCAGGATGGAATCTGACCCACAGGAAATGCTGGTCCTTCCTCCACAGGGCCATCCTGCAGCCTGGTCTCCTGCTGTGGCACTCGGGCAGGCATGGAGTGGGGGAGGTGGTGTCTCTTGGGTTCTGGTGAGATTATTTTAAGACCTTGTAAAAACAAATTAGAATTTCAAACCATCCAGCCCTCTTGAAAGCAGACTGGGGGGTGTGTTAGGAGTAATTTAATTTTTGCTTTGTTTTCTTAATAGAGCGTAGGAGGGGAGAGAGAAAGATGGAGAGGCTCAGGGCTTGGGCGGTGCTGTCAGACCTGAGTTAGTGTTAGAGGTGGACAGCGTTAGTCAGTGGGGTGGGAGTGGGGAGACCTACCCAACTCGGGACACATTGAGACTCCAGGGCCTGGATGACAGTTCCAGGGAGCACAGATGAGAGGGGACTGGAGGGTGGGCTGCCCCTGAAGGAACCCAAAGAAGCAGAAGACATGGGGCAGGGGGTTCAGCCTCCCAGGGGTCATAGGCACTTCTAAGTCTGACTTTTCCAGGGTCTAGAGAGAAGGCACAGAGGTCAAGAGTGTATGCGGATTAGCGTGAGGAGAGTTCAGATCTGAGCACCTGACTGAGGCTGGGAGTGGTCTCCCCAAATGCCTGAAACCCCAGCCCCAAGGAGACTGAAAACAGGAGGATTGCTGGGGCTTGCTGACTGCCAACCTAGAGGATAAAACACGAGCTCCAGGTTCAGTGAGAGACGCTACCTCAAAGTAGCAAAGCAGTGGAGAGCGATAGAGGATGCCCGATGCCCTCCTGGCATTAGGGAAGAGTTTCCTGAATGGCCCCTCTCAGGTTGTGCAAATGCTGTGCATTAGGTAAACATCCATTCTCTCCCATTCTGCAGGATGAGAGACTGAGGTTGGGAGCACTGGGAAGTCTCTAGTATTGTGCTTTGTTTCTCTGTGACTGCTCGACAGATGAGGATTTGGGGGTTCCTCTTAAGTATGCCAATCATAGTGAGTTTATTTAATCTTGAGTCAGGGCCTCATATAACCCACTCTGGCCTCAAACTCTCTATGTGGCTGAGGATGACTTGACTTTTTAATCCTCCTGCCTCAGCCTCTTGAGTGCTGGTATTCCTGGCGTGTGCCACCACACCTGATTGTGCAGTAGGACAGAGCTCAGGGTTTGGTGCATGCTGGGCAAGCTTTCTACCAACTGAGCGCCCCAGCCTGGAGTTTACTGACTCAAACCGTGGACACGGGCGTCCTGTGTTCAAAGCGCTCTCTTCAGGGTCAGCAGATGCGTCTACTGTGGCTCCTGCGGCTCTGCCAGCCACGTGGTGGCTCTAGAAATGCTCTCAAGGGTATGCGGGGATTACACTGGGTATCTGTGGGCACTTTTATGCAAGGGGTTTGACGTCCTGAGATTTGAGTGTCTGGAGGAGGGGGTCCAGGAACCATCCTGTGGAAACTGGGGCCAAATACAAACAAGTGACCATTTTAATATTCCTGGGTCTCTTTCAGTGGATTATGTAGTGTGAAAATGCACACCAGTAAGGAGAGTCTGGTGTGTTTCTTTTATTTACTTCATTTTGTCTGAGTGTGTGTGTGTGTGTGTGTGTGTGTGTATGAGAGAGATAGAGAGACAGAGACAGAGAGACAGAGGGAGACACAGAGACAGAGGCAGAGACAGAGACAGTGTGAGCAGGGTGTGGGGGTGATGTGTGCATGCCCATTCCCAGTGACACACTTGAGGAGGTCAGAGGTCAGAGGACAACTTTATGGCATTGGTTCTCTCCTTCCACCATTATCCAGGTTCCCAGAAGTGAACTCGCCATCAGGGCTCCATGAAAGCCCTTTTACCCCTTAAGCTATCTTGCCAACCCTGGTACATTATTTTTCACAGCTGTAGAGTATTCCAGAGCATGGTTGTACCATAATTAAGCTGAAGGTTTCTGTACCGATTGACATTCATTTTATCTTCCCTGACCTACTCCTGCTTTAAACTACAGAAATGGGATGAAGATTAACCTCCTTGCACACACATATCCTCCTTGCACACACATCCTCCTTGCACACACACCCTCCTTGTACATACACATTCTCCTTACACACATTCTCCTTACACAGATATCCTGCTTGCACACATATCCTCACACACACCTTCACACACATAACCATCCTCACATACACATCCTCCTTGCACACACAGACCCTCCTTACACACACAGACCCTCCTTACACACACAGACCCTCCTTGCATATACCACCCTCCTCGCACACACATCTACCTTGCACACACACATTCTCTGTGCATACACATATTCTCCTTATACAATATATCCTCCTTGCACACACATCTCCTCACACTTATATCCTCCTCACACACATGCATCCACCTCGCACACACACACATCCTCCTCGCACACACATATTCTCACACATACACATCCTCCTTGCACACCCATATCCTTTCACACACATGTCCTCCTCACACACATACACATCCTCGCACACATGCATCCAACTTGCACGCACATATCCTCCTTGCACACGCGTATCCTCCTTGCACACGCGTATCCTCCTTAGGTACCAGTCACTTATTTCTCTGGGGATAATAGAGGAGTTGAGTATCGGGTCAAGAGGTTTGTGTATTTTAATTTTAATTAATAGCTACTGTCAGCTTGATTTCCCCGGAGGACAGGGCTCTCACCTTTGCCTCAGTAATTAGAGGCTCCGCTTCCAGTCTCTAGCTGCTAGCGAGCCATCCTATTGGTGGGCAGGGATCTAAAGTGAACCTCCTCATTACTTGAATTTGCATCTCCCTGAGTGTCACCCTGCGCAGCTTGTCATCCGAAGGCCGGTGCTTCACTCTCACTACTGCCTCTGCTCTTCTGAGCTCCTTTCTTCATTGGGTCATTTGTCCCTTCTTGCCCCCCCCACTACCCACTCTCTCCCCAGCACAGACATGAACCCCCTTCTTGCTTTCTGCCCAGAAGTTATGTAGCCCAGGCGATGAACCCCCTGCCAACTTGTTGATGGTACCCTTGGCCGTACACAGTTCTGGCTCATTATGTGGTTGAAGGCCCCATCTCTTCCGTTGTTGGAGAGCCCTGTGTTAGCTGAGGACTGACTTAACTCTTCATTTTCTAGAACTCAGAGAAGGCCCTGGGGTAAACACTGCAGTTTGGGGGTACACTGGGGGTCTTTAATGAGCTTGGCTCTCCTGAATTCTTAGAGCTGGCCTGATCAGCCCAGACAGGATTGTGGGGTTTGGGTGGGACTAAGGATTAGGAACTGGTGGTCAGGGTGGACCACAAACATCACAGAGTGGCATGAGGGGCCCATACTGGATCCCAGTACCCCTCGGAGTCATCAAACCTCCAGGAGGGTCCCTGCCTGTCCTAGGTAATCCTGACCCTACACTGTACCCAGGGGATGGCTTATGTCCTCCAAACATAGGGCTGAGCTGAGGCTCCAGGAGTGAGGGCCAAGTGTGTCAGGTGTGTGTGCTGGAGCAGGTCCTGGCAGACCAGGTGTGTGTGCTGGGGCAGGTCCTGGCAGACCAGGTATGTGTGCTGGGGCAGGTCCTGGCAGACCAGGTGTGTGTGCTGGGGCAGGTCCTGGCAGGGTGGCACAGGATGGGGGCTGGTAAACTGCCCTACTAGAGGAGTCCCAACATGGCAACGGGAAGAGGTGGGACCGGGGAGGCGTACTACCTAGCTGCACAGACCAAACAGACTTCGATGCTCACCCCTGTTTGTGCCCTGAGGTGGGACCCTCTGGCCCTCTGTGGTTTTTAGGGGTGTCCGGAGCTGCTGGGCCCTCTTGGCTGAGGGTTGAGGATGGGGTGTTTTTGTTCCCAGGGGTGTGTGCAGAATCAGAACCATGAGTCTATTTCAGTCCTGCCCCTCCCCCAAGGCATATTTCCATTCTCTTGATGAGGCGCACCTTGCAAGGGAGGCGGCTCACTCCTGATTATCGACAGACACGTACGCAACATGCACGTGGCGACATAGCTCTTGGGATGAGCTACTCTCACCCTGGTCTCCTCCCCTCCCGGTACCTGCAGCCAGCCAAGTGAGTGAGGGATTGGCACAGATGTGGGGGGAATCAGGAAAGGCATGGCTGCTGGGGACCCTGAGCCCCAGGGACTCTGACGCTCGCCACTTCCTTGGAAAGTCCCTTCTCGTCACCAGACCCGTTTTCTGTTTTAAAAACAGCTTACACCGCCTAGCTATTTTATCTGCTTATCTTACTTTGCTCACTAGACTGAAGACACCGTAAGAGCCAGGACCAGAGGCTCAGTCTCTGCGCCGTCTCAGCATCCACTGAGGCGTCCAGCATGAAGCTGGTCGGTGCCGCCCGTCCACAGTGTCTGTGCCGCCCGTCCACAGTGTGCGTGGGATAAAGGATGCTAGGCAGTTTTCCTGTGTTGTTCATTTTTATCCTCTCTAGCAGCAGACGCGTTAATATCTACATTTTTAGGCAAGAAATTTGGGTTCAGAGAAGCGGACACTTTGTTCCAGGTCACGTGACTGTTTGGTGTTGGGGGCGGGGGAAAAGGAGCTGAGGTTTTCCGAAAGTTCGCCAACTGCCTGGCTCTTACTGTTTCTTGTTGTCATGCCACCAGCCTTGAAGACCAAGCCTTAAGGATGGGAGAGGAAACAGAAGTCCAGAAGTGGGCATCGACCTGCCCTCAGCCACACAGCAGAGGACGGATAAGCTGAGCGTGAGGCCTGGGTGAGCCCCGAGCGGCCCCTCCTCTTACCGCCTCACCAGTCACAATTTTTTATGGGTTGGCTCAGGGACCTCATAATGGCTCTGGCATCCAGGGGCACGCGTAGGCACAAACAGAAGGGGACGCATCCCTGGCACGCACCCACGTGCAGACAGGCGGTGTGGCGAGGAGGGTGGATGGGGCCGCCCAAGGGTAGGCGGGCATCTTCCTTGGGTACCAGCCCAGTGGCTCTGTCTGCCTGAGGAGGAGGAGGTGATGTTTTATGCATGGTTCCTAATTTTGCCCCGGCAGTCTCTGGCTATATTTAACCCCCATTAATCATTATTGCTAGCTCCCCGGGGGATGGATCTCTGATTACTGTCATGAGCTTGAGGCGCGAGGAAAAGCTTGCGCACACCAGCTCGAGTCCTTCTCCCTGAATGTGTCTCTCATCCTCTCCTGTCTCTGCCATTGAGAAGCCAGACGCTCCTGGCTGCTTTCACCCAGGGTTCCTGCTCCATGCATGTCACCTCATTTGCTGCCCTGGTGTCACCTGAGTCAGGGCCTGTCACTGTAGCCACCCCCACTTGGTGCCACCTCCTTGTGTTTGTTAGTTTCATTGCCGGGGACAGCTTAAAGAAGGCAGGCTTGTTTTGGCTCACGGTTGGAGGGTGCACAGTCCCTTGTGGTGGGAAGGCGTGGAGGGAGACAGGAACGAGAGGTGGCTGGTCACATCATGTCTGCAGTCAGGAAGCAGGAGAGTGCTGCTGCTCAGCTCGCTTCGTCTTCTTAATTTACTCCCAGACTACATCCCGTCCCAGAGCACGGGACTCCTGATATCCGCCTTCTCTCTTTCCTTAAACCTTTCTGGAGACATCCCTGCAGACACGCCCAGAGGTGTGTTTTTATGGTGATTCTTAGTCTGCTTAAGTTGAAAGAGGGGATGAAAATCTCATCGCACAGCGTGGAGCCCAGGAAGCTCAGCCAGGAAGGACAGCCAGTGTTTGGCAGCTCAAGAAAGGGGCGAGCCAAGCTCGCTCAGGCCTGCGGTGGCGTGAGTGGGAAATGTCCTCTGTAGTCTTGGGTACTTGAGCACTTAGTTCTCACTTGGTGGCTGTTGGTGGAGGTTTAGGAAGTACAGTCTGGCTAGAGGAAGTCCATCACTAGGGCTGGGCTTTGAGAGGGCGTGGCCTCACCCAGCTTCTGGTTGGCTCTCCGCTTCCTGCTTGTGGTTGTGATGTGAGCGCTCAGCGCTCTGCTCCTGCACCAGGCATACTGTCATGACATGCAGCGTGCAGCACGCCTCACAGCCATGAAAGGCTTGTAACCTTCAGCAATCTTAAGCCAAAATAAACCGTATCTGTAGATCATTGTCTGTTGGCCCGTCCAACAGACATCTGCTGCTATGGTTTATAACAGCAACAGAAAAGTAAGTTAATATGGCCCCTACTGTATGCCCCGCTCCCTCTGGGGCTGCCTGGCCCCCGTGCAATGATCTTGACCCTCCCCTTTATACAGGGCATCATGGGTTTTTCTCTGTTCACATTTTAAGTCACTTAGTTGTGTTTGTAGAGACAAGTTTTACTCGGTGATCAGGGTGATCCCCTTGCTTCAGCATCCTGAGTGCTGGGATTATAGTCATGGGTTACTCACCATACCTGACCTATGGGATGGGCTTTAATGCTTCTTGACAAATGGGGAAACTGAGGCTCAGAGTTCTGTTTTCTAGTCCATGTCTGGTTTCAGCGGATGTATGGAAATCTCTCCATTTACAAAGCTGTGTGGAAGATGTGCCCAAGAGTGGGCTCGTACTTCAGCCCGCTCGTGTCTAGAGGCTCTGGCTGCATCCTCTATAGATCTGTACCCAGGCCCTTTCATCACAGCTGTACCTCAGGGATGGACCAACGGACAACACTCAGTTTCTGGTCCTTGGCCTTGGCCTCTGGGCAGTGGTTTTTGTAATGGTTACTTACTTATTTGTATATGAGTACACTGTTGCTGTCTTCAGACACACCAGAAGAGGGCACCAGATCCCATTACAGATGGTTGTGAGCCACCATGTGGTTGCTGGGAATTGAACTCAGGACCTCTGGAACAGCAGTCAGTGTTCTTAAGTGCTGAGCCATCTCTCCAGACCCAGTAATGGTTACTTTTGATAGTCCACTTGACACACTAGAAACACACGGGGCAAGGGGAAGTTCTGGGCGTGTCTGGGGGGGATTGTCCGGATCACTTCCTGTGTTGGGTCCTGGATGGTAGAATAGTCGAGGCAGACAGCTGAGCACAACCGATAGTTTGGGGGAAGGGTCGGTTCTGGCTTCCCAGTATTGGAAGCCCAGTGCTCTCCTCTTTATGACCGCATAATAGCTTCCAGTCCCAAACAAAAAGACCAACGTTCTC
Source organism: Grammomys surdaster (assembly GCF_004785775.1). NCBI lineage: Eukaryota > Metazoa > Chordata > Mammalia > Rodentia > Muridae > Grammomys > Grammomys surdaster. The sequence goes on along the minus strand of NW_021620793.1, from coordinate 1,118,148 downwards.
AGACAATCCCTGATGCCTCCGATCATGCCCACATTTCAGACAGCCTAGGGCCAGGGGCGGGGAGCAGAGAAAGGCTCTGATCCCCTCCAGCTCCCCCTCAGTCCCCACGAGCTAGTGTCACACTCTAGGGTCACATTCCAGGGCTTGCTTTGAGGGAGGTAGGGAACAGTTGCCGTTTTTTTTTTTTTTTTTTTTTTTTTAACATACCTGTACCTTTTCTCTGAACTACCTCTTAGGGCTCTCGTGAGGATTAAATAAAAATGTAGTAAAACATAACAGGTGTTCACACATGTAAATCTCCTTCTATTTTTAGCTCTCCCTTCCCTGACTTGCTTGGGACCGAGATGGGGAGCTTTGGTGACTCCAGGAAAGATTCGGAAGCAATAAACACGAGTGCTCTGAGAGCGAACGCTGCACAGACAGAAAGCAGGGGGCCCACGATCGCTTCAGCTCTACCGCGAAGCAGAGATGAAAAAGGGGGCGTTGCTGCCCTTAGTGCCGAGGTGCGCATACACTTGGCACGTGGACCCTCTCAAGGACACCGTTGACCTTCCAGTGCGAGCTTTCTCTGTGACGGTGTTTGCCTCACTCGACAGATACAGGGAGAGATGGTTTCACAGCGGCCAGCTCCACCCTGCAGATGAACCCGGGGAATTCCAACCCTGTTTGCTGGCAGGAAACCCAGCACGGGTGCAGCCCATGCTGCGTCTTTGCATCTTTGCATTGCATTTTATTCCCCTGACACCCGTTCCTGCCAGAGCTGAACCCCCCAAAACCCATCTGGGGCTTTCAAAAGCTGAGTTGGTGCAGGAGGAGCCCAGCAGGTGGCTCGATGTGCTCTGTGGGGACCGTAGGGAGATGATCTCTCCTGGGGTCTCCTGGGGTGCAGATGCTGAAGTCAGCAGTGGAGCAGCGGGGCCTCTGCCCCCACCACAGCCATCTGGCAACTGAGCATGCTCAGATGGACTGCACTGGGTATGATTCAGTTCCTTGGGGGATAAGGGAGGGGAGAACTAGGGGAGGGGTGGCTTCAGGTTGGTTTTGATTCTGTGAAAGGTAGGAGAAGGTCATGTGTGTGCATGCCTGTATCTGTACACATGTGTGTAAATCCTGTCATAGTGAGTCCTGGAACTCTCAAGTTCATGCCTCCCATGGACCCAGGACCCCAGGTCCTGCTCTGTGAGATCTCTTAGAGCCCAGGTCATCCCCACCTGTGATGCTGTGTTCTAGCTTGGAACATGACCCATGGAGAGTAGAGGTTCTCACCCCTCTTCTACCTATGGGAAGTTGATGGTTGGGGGCATTTCCCTCAGTGGTGTGGCCACGACTCCTGTAAGCATTCCTGATGAAAGTAATTGGGATACACATATGTACAACACACACACACATTCAGACACACATGTGCTCACTACACACACTACATATATGCCACACACATGCACACATACATGTACATATGTGCACACACTACACATATACCACACACATGCACATAGTATACACGGTACACATACCACACATACATGCACATACTACATACACTACACATATGCCACACATATGCACACACTATACACGCTATATACCACACATATATTTATACACACATGTTCATATACCACACACATGCACACACACAGGTACATACTATACATATACCACACATATACACACATTATACACACTACACACCACATACACCTGCACACACACATGCACAGACTACACACACAACATATACCACACACATATGCACACACTGCACACACAACACACATATACCATGCACATATACACACACATGCACACACCACACACATACAACATATACTACATACATATGCAAACTATTCCTACTACACACACTACACATATACTACATACATAACACATATACCACACACATGCACATACACAACACATATACCACACAATGCACACACACATACACATACTACATACATACCACACACACATGCACACAGTACACACACACAACACATATACCACACATATGTACACACTGCATACACAACACATATAACACACACATGTAGACACTACACACACAACATATATGCCGTACACGCATGCACACACTATTCATACTACACACTATGCATATACCACACACACTATACATATACCACACACATGCACACACACATGCACACACATATGCACACACATATGCACACCACAGACAATACACACATACCACACACACATGCACACATTACACATTCACACACTATATACACTACACATTTACCACATACACATGTGCACACATATGCACACACTGCATATGCTGTACATATACCACACAGACACACAAACACACACACAGCCTACACAAAAGACATAGGGTTTTGTCTCTTGTAGAAAGCAGAAACAGGACTTAATTGGTGACAAAAGGAGAATAATTGGAGTGGGAGGAGCCAAGAGAGGTGACTAGGATAGAAACCTTTGAAGTACGAACATGCATGAAAATGTCATAAAATGCATTGTTATGTATAATTAGTATATGCTAATTTAAAAAAATGCGCTCGTTCAGTGGAGAGTCCAGGGCTGGAGCCGAGTTGGCTGAGTCTGGGTTCTGCAGGTTTGGAGCTGGGGCTTTGCACAATGGCATCTGCAGACTCTTGCACTGAAGGAGCACCAGGCCCAGCCCTGAGGTCTGGGGTGGTGGTACAGGGCTGAGCTGCCGTGCTCAGGCCTGCTCTGGCACCTGGGCAGCGGTGCTCCCTGCCGGCAAAAGTGCCTCTGTGCTCCCCACCAGATGTGGAATGTCTGTTTGTAGGGAGCCCTTGGTTCATGGAGAAAGCACAGACTTCCCACCAGGCAGTGGGGGGATGGGTGCCCTGGAGCCTCCTCCCCAGCAGGTGGACCTGGGTGCAGCCTCTGAGACTCTGGTCCTTCTCCAGACTGGGCATTGCCTCCTCCTAAACCACTGTGACAGTTAGGGGTGATGGTGATGACAACCCTTAGCACCTAGTAGCTGTTTGCTGCGATAGGAGGAGCCCGTGTCTCCTAGGAGAGCACAGCTGCCTGGGGCTAAGCACCCTTCTCCTGAGCATGTCAGCTCCTAGGCATCCCCCAGAATGTTCTGCAGGAATCAACTGGAAGACGGAAATAGAGGTGTGTGGCTCTGGGGTGGAGCACTTTCTCGGCTTGTCTAAGTCTTGTCTTTGATTCCCATCATGCCAAGAGGGCAAGGAGGAGGCCTGAAGAGTTCTCCTGGTGTCCAGTTGGCTTCAGGAAGTCCTAACTTCTCCCAGGGAGATGGAGTTCATTTTGTACATGTTTTTCCGACATGAAGCTGCTGTCCTTTAAAAACCCTCTACATTTGTGTCGCCGGTGACAGCTCACGTCATTCTGACATTTTGTTTTGGACAAGGGCCCTCTCTGGTTTTTCACTGAAAAATTTTAACTTTGTAAACTGGGTGGGGTGGGACACACCTTTAGTCCCAGCAATCGGGGTGCAGAGCAGGCGGAGCTCTTTGAGTGGGAGGCCAACGTGGTCTACACAGCAAGTTTCAGGCTAGCCAGAGCTTCATAGATCTGGTTCAAAACAAAAACACAAAAGAAAACCCAAAACATTTAACCGTGTGTGTGTGTGTGTGTGTGTGTGTGTGTGTGTGTGTGTGGAGACTGAGAGGGAAAGAGAGAGAGAGACAGACAGAGACATGTCTGTGCACACACATGCATGCAGACACACTTATATACAGGTGCACATAGCCATGCATGTCAAGTGTCCTCTGCTATTCTCTGCCTGTTCCTTTGGAGCAGGGTCTCTCCCTGGCCCTGGAGTTAGTGTTTTTGGACCATCTCCCCACCCCTTCACATTGTCTTAATTGACCTTTCTGCTTGGCCACCTGACAGCTCAAAGTACGCTCGCTCCTGGGTCTTGTAGGCCTGTGATTTTCTATCTTACCCGCTTTTGGATTCAGCTTGGAAATGGGTTTGTGAGCGTGTTTTCTCATTGTTTAATTTATGATGAGTCTATTTTATCCTTGTCATCTGCCTATAAAGCCCCCAGACCACAGCCTCCAAGGTAGCGGTGGCTTTGAAAACCATTTCAATTTATTTAACCGTTTTAATGTGCTATTGTATGTTTAATTCTATGTAACTGTGTGGATCTGTGTGTGGGTGTGTTCGCCTGAGTGCAGAGGCCGGAAGAGGGCCTGTAACTCTCTGGAGCTGGAATTACAGGCACATGTGAATCCCCTGTTCTGTGTGCGGCTGGGAAATGAACCCTGGGGCCCTGCAAGAGTAACAGATGTTCCTAACCACGGAGCCAAGTCCCCCACCCTGGCTTATACAAACAAACAAATAAACAAACAAACAGCCCCCAAACCAAAAACCAAAACTAAACAAACCCTCCACAATACTGGTGGCGTTTGTTGTATTTCCTGTCAAAAGGCCACTGTGCTGTCCATGGTCCTGGAAGGCTTCTCTGGGTGACCACCATGGAGTCCAGCTGCGCTCTGTGTCCCTAGCGACCTCTGACTTGTCTCTGTGTCAGATAGCTTTCTGCCACTCTAGACTTCTAAGGCGGAGGATGCCATGCAGCTGGCACCCTGGCGTTGTGCTATCGAGTGTGCTGTATAGGAAGTTGCTCACTTCAGAGTTGTCAGTGAGCAGAGAGGAGAAAAGGAGAGGCCAGGGTCCCCCGATGTCCTCCAAGGACACACCCCAGTGACCAAAGAACGCACAGCTGGGCCCTGCCCCTAGGAGGCATTGCAGTGTGAGTGGGAAGACCAGATTTAAACACATAGACCTTTGAGGGACACCTGGGGAAGCAGCTCAGGGCAGGTGGGGGACAGTGGCTCGGCACCTATGTGCCTCAGTGACCTGATGTGGTCAGCGTTAGTGGCCACCCATGTTAGAATTGTCCAGAAGAGTATGAAGAGATTTGCACAGCACTTCTTAGCATTATAGGCAAGGGGTTTTCAAATAGCAGTGGCTAAAATCCAGGTATGGGGGCACACGCATTGAAACCTAGCATTTGGAAGCAGAGGCAAGAGTACTGTGAGTTCGAGGCCACCCTAGGTGTGTAGTGAGACTCGGTCACAGAAACCCTACCGAGGGGTTAGGGAGATGGCTCAGCAGGTGAAGTACTTGGTATAGAAAATGTGAAGCTCTGAGTTCACACTCCCAGGCATCCTTGTAAAAAGCTGGGTGGTGGCGATATGTTCCTGTAACTGGGGTGGGCGAGGTAGGGTGGGGCAGGGCAGGGCCGGAGAATCCCTGGGATGGTCTGGTCAGCTGGCCTTTCTCAATGGGTGAGCTCCAGTCCCTGGCTCAAAAAAGTAAGGTAAAGACATCGGATGGCCTCTATGCACCCCACTCACATCAAAACAAACAGAACAAGGATGTCTGTTTGGGCTCACAGGGAGTGAGGTCACACTTGTTCCCAAATGGCTCGCGGGAGCCCAAGGTCAGAGTTCAACTCTGCTAGACTCCTGTGCTACGCCTTTTGGATTTTACCTTCCTTTTTATTCATTTAAATTACATTTGTTTGTTTGTTTGTTTATTTAGTATTGATTTAGTGTCCATGTAGGTGTGGGGTGCACACAGGTGCCGCCATGGGGAGTGGATGAAGTCCTTCATGAACGTGTATTACTGACATGAGCACAGTTGTGCCAAGGACCCCAGTGCCTCAGACTTAATAGGAATGCCAAAGCTGTCCCCTGTGAGTAGACACCCCAAGTGTGAGCGGCTGCTTCTCATTGGCCCCCCTCCCTGACTCCAGCCTTTCTTCCGGTCCCTGCTTCTGCTCCCTCACCTCTCCCTCTTTCTGTGTCCTAACCCCTTTCTCCTTCTGTGACCTAGATACACACATTTAAATCTGGACTCCAGGTTGGAGAGCGAGCTCGTGACATTTGTCTTTCTGAGTCTGGCTTAATTTACATAAAGTTCTCCCGTGCATCCATTCCCCAGCATGGCGACCTAGCATTCCATTTCGTACACAGACCAGGATTTCTTTAACCGTATCTGTCGATGGCTGTCGGGGCTGGTTCCGTTTGCTAGCTATTGTGAATATAGCAATGATCAGTGATCACAGATGATCAGGTCTCTCTCTGTGGTGAGCGGACTTAGTCCTTTGGAGCTGTAGCGCTGGATGGCTGTTGTAGCTGGTTTTTTTTTTCCTTTCCTTTTTCTTTTGTGGCATCGCCATGCTGATTTCTGCGGTGGCTATTCAAGTCTACAGTCTGACCAGCTGCTGCTTTCATCACGAACCCTGCTGGCCGCCTCCTCCTCAACTCTCAGTGCGGCCTCCTGTCCCTCACTTGCCCTTTCCTGGGCTGAGGGTCCAGATGGCTCTGCCCTACCGATTATAACACGTGCCTTTGACTTTGGTGCGTCCACTCTGGCCACTGGAGCAGCTGGCTAAAGGCCGTTGAACTCCACCTCCTTTTCTCCTCATCCAAGGCTGCCAGGTTCTTATTAGCCCTGTTTACATGGCCAGGATGTCGAGCGATTAATTTTTAATGGCTTGGTTTATTGGATGTTTGAACGGTTTATTGAGTAATTCCCACATCTAAGTGATTAATTCCCTAGAGTTCAGAATGACTGGTTAGTTTTACATTAATCAGGGTTTCTGAATGCCAGGAGACAATCAATCCATCCTTCCTGCCAGGGAGAGTCGAGGGTAGAGCACCCCAGGCACAATGAGGTTAAAGAAGAGAGTAATTAAAACCCAGTCCCTCATGCAAATTTGATGACACGCTCACTCGCATCTCCCCTCCCCTTCCTGACTTTGCTTCTCTTTTCTCTCTCTTCCTTTAAAGGCAGGTACTTCTAGGAGGTTCTATGTCACCTGGGCCTTCACTGGTAGGAAAGCCCTGTTATGTGTTCCCCGGGGCTGGGAGTGGGGGTCCACTGAGGTCTCCGGAGGACTGTGGAACCTAGAGGCTGACTGCAGGGCTCTGGTCTCTCTGATCCTTGTCTTGGCTCATGGTTTTCAAGGGGTTGCATCCAGTCTGGCCTCAGGACAAAATACCTGGTTACACTCTGGGGAAGGACGATACCCAGGAGGTCCCAGGGACTCCCTAGGGGAACTCTTCGATGGGGCTTTGCCTCCCTGCACTAGAGCCCCATCGCTTTGTTCCTGGTGAGAGAGAGGGGTTAGGGTGGGAAGATGTCCCTTCTTTACCTGCCCCAGCTTCCAAAGGTGACCTGCATTCATTGGTTCCTGGTCCAGCTTTTCCACTGGGGTTTTCTGAATCTGTTGGTCAAGAACTTTTGTGCCACCTGCAAACCCACAAGTGTCATTCCTTTGTTCATGTGACCCAACACAGTCAAAGGTTTCAGGGTTTGGGCTCCAAGCATTTTCTCACCGCCAATAAGAGGTGGATGGTGTGGCCAGGCTCTTGTCCTGGCCCTTCACTAGCTAGCTAGCTGAGGGAACTTGGGGACATCTAACTATGACTTGTTTTCCCTAGGTGTTAGCCAGATGTCACTAACAGGGGTCCCTTGCAGAGGTGTACTGGGGAAGCCAGGAGCCAGTGTGTGGTGTGGGGACTCCATTGCTCTGCGGTGACTTTCAGCTGGGAAGGGAATCAGAGGTAGAGCACCTCTGCTCAGTGGTCTGGCTTCAGTGGAGCATGGGGCAGGAGCGGGTAGGTGAGAACTCGCTTGCAGGATGATGGGGGTCACACAGCCACAGCTGGCTGGCATCCTCTGCAGGGCCTGTGTGGGAGACCCTGTGCTCACCGTCTTATTTTGTTCCCATTCAGAGGAGGGAACCCTTCCTTTTTTCTACTAGGACATGTTGGCTATCCAGTTTTTTGCAGATTCTAGTTATTGGGTAAAGACAATTCCCTGCATCTTGAACTTTATCTACTGATCGCTTGTATCTTTGGAGATGGTTATGTGATTTTTTTCCCCTTCCTTTGTGTCAGTGGGTTGATTTATATTGATTTGGGAGGTTGAACCAGCCTTGAATTCCTGGGATAAAGTCCGCACTTATTATCAATTGCATCTTTTGTTGACTGCTGGGTTTGCTAAAATTTTATCGGACATCATCTTAAAACCGTCTCCACGAATGCACCTGGCCTGCGGTTTTCCTTATTTTCTCCCCCCTTTTCTCTTTTCCTTTAAATTTAGGTCAGGATGATGGCGTCCTGGCAAAGTAGTTAGAATATGTAACCTCCACGTCTGATTCCTGGCTAAGGGTCTCGATAGCTGTATTATTTCTTCTTTCAATGCTTAGTAGGAAATTATCCAGAGAGATCACTTGGGCTCGGAGTTTGGGAGTTTCCAAAGGAAAAGGTCAGTTTTGCACACATTGCCAGGCAAACAGGCGCCCTGTTGTGTTTAACTTGTCCTGGTTGTGGATGGGTCCTGAGTCAGCCCTGTGGTCCCCTTTCCTGATCCTGCTCAGCACAGCACATGTCAGCTTTGCTGATCTTGTCCGAGTATTTTGTATTGACAGGATTGCTGGGCACCTGCTTTGGTTGAAATGATCTTGTGACTTTTTAACTGTTTGTTTTCTTTGAGTTACGTACCCCTGCATATGCGTGGGCGTGCACAGGACGATCAGAGGAGGGCACTGTGTGTCCTGTCTGTCACTCTCTGCATTACCCTCTGCAACAACATCTCTCTCTGAGCCTAGATGGTGAGATGGTGGCCACTCAGCCTTAGTGACCCTCCTGTCTCCATGCCCCCATCGTACTGAGGTAACGGCTGTATGTGTGGCTGTGCCTGGCTTTCTATGCAGCAACTGGGGATTTGAACTCAGGATCTCATGCTTGAGCAGCCAGTGCTCCCACCCACTGAGCCGTCTCCTTGCTGACCTCAGCCACCACCAGAGACCTCAGACGACAAGCACTGACCTCAGCCACCATCAGTGACCTCAGGTGACAGTCACTGGCCGAGGCCACCTTCCCTACACATCTCTCCATCCACTTGTATCCTGATGCATCTGCCCTGCTTTCTCTGGCTGACCGTGACTCTGGAGTCAGACCTTAGCTCACTTGCCGTTGGTTACCACCAGGAATCTTTAAAGACTGGCTCCTTTAGAGGCTTTCAAGCCCTGCTAAGTCACCAATGCCACTCCATCATGCTGTGGCCTCTCGTGGGATGCCCCTTCCCCGCAGGCCTTTCCCTTGTAGTTCTTTGAACAGAATGTTCTTGCAGGCCTGCTCAGACATCACCGTGCAGGGAGGCGTCTTGTGGTAACACCTTCAGTCACTCTTTCCTGGGCTCCTTCTGGGTGTCACATCTCTGTGAAGTGAAGTACCTGCGATTGTCTGGCAGCCTATTGGAGTAGATATTTAGGGACAGCCATTTCTTAGGGCTTTGCTGGGAAAACCCTGTATGAATATCTGGGCTGTGTCCCTGTCTCAGTGTAGCTCCGTGGAGTCAGCTAAGTCTTCTTATGGTCACAGTCTGATCAGGGGTGTCTTCGCCTCTCACCTTTGTCCTCAGGCTGGACTGATGGGGCCACCAGCCTGGATGCCCTGTCTCCTTGTCAACCCCATCAAAATATTTTTCCTGGTCTTGAGATAGTTTCATGTAGCCCAGGCTAGCCTCAAACTTGCCATGTAGCCGAGGCTGGCTTTGAGTTACTGACCCCCTCTATCTTAGCTGGCAAGTGCCCAGTAAGGATTTTGATTGACAGCCGAGGCAGTGTTCACTCTGCCAGCCTCTTCTAGGAGCCCATGTGCTGGGCCGGGGAAACAGTTTACCAGGCTTCTGCTGAGCGGGGGAGGGTGGTAGTAGCAGAACTTGTCCGGATGTCATCATGGCACCCCACTGATGACTTCTCTGTCATCGTGGCTGATTCCATGTAGGATTCCATCACTAAGCCTGTCTGTTGGTGAAGACAGGCCATCCTGTGCCCTCCTCCCGGCTCTGCCTGTGATGTCAGAGCTCCTTAGTGGCAGGAAAGCCTCCTGTCTACCTGAAGGCGGTGACAGCAGGAGCCACTGACCAGAGCCTGAAGATGGCTGTAGTTCTGGGAGATGACTGACAGAGGTGACACCTTCTGGGAAGGAAGTTGACTGTGTAGCTGGTGGGCGACAGCCTAGGGCTCAGCCCTCTGCTGTTCTGACTTCCTGGTGGCATCTCCCATGGGAAGTGCCTGTGTCCAAGCTTAGGTCACTGTCCGTGTGACAGTCTTTTTTCCATTCATTGTGTTCCCATATCTACTCTGGTTTTTCTGAACCACTTGTGTGTGAGTTCGTATGCACTCGTGTGTGTGTGTGCGCATGTGTGCATGTGTGTGCATGTATATGTGCATGTGTTTGTGCATGTGTGTATGTGTGTGTGCATGCGTGTGTGCATGTGCACATGTGTGTGCATGCATGTGTGTGTGTGTGTTTGTGCCTGTCAGTCTGTGTGTGTACATCTGTATGTCTATAAGTGTGTGCATGTGTATACATAGGGGCGTTCAGGCCAGAGGTCACCATGGACTGTTCATCAGTCATTCTCTGTCTTACTTTTTGAAGCAGGATTTCTCACTGTACTAGGAGCTAACCAATTAGGCTGCCTGTCTAGTGAGTTTCCGGGATCCCCCTGCCTCCACCTCCTCAGAGAAGGTAATAAAGATATACAGTTCTATATCTAGGTTTTTCCTAATGTGCTGGGGACCCAAATGCCAGCCCTTACGTTTGCATGGTTAACACCCTTCTCACAGCCATCTCTTTAGCCTGCCTTCATCAGTAACAGAATAAAAGTCTTGAAAGGAACGCTATAGCCAGGCATCTCTGCGCCTATCTGTAGCCCCGGAGTTTTGGAGGGGGAAGGATCAGGAGGGTGTCGGGTCCTCTTCTCAGATACCACACTGACTAGTCAAGGCATTTTTACCGTAATCCTGGAAGCCAGGCTGTGGTGACAGCTGTCTCTTGGGTACAGGGTGCTCACTGCCCCACTGAGGAGGGAGTGTCCACAGCTTTGCTGACCAGCTGTCCACTCTGACACAAACCCAGTCTCTCCTGCCTGCCCTTCAGGCCTGGTTTGGGCTTAATCTTGACCCTGATTTCGGAAAGTCATTTCAGTCACGTCATGGCTCTGTTTCCCTCAGTCTCCCCTCTGTAAAGTGGACATGGTGACATCTGCCTCTGAGACTGGTAGAGATGGGCTCACTAGTCAGGTCAAAGCATGTGAAACCAGCAGTGTGCGAGTGATTTTAGCCAGCACATACTAGAATGTTCCTCCTAACTTTGGAAATAAAGCATGGACTCTGGAAGTAGTGGTGTAGCCCTCCCCACCCCTCACCACCCCTTCCCTTACCATTCTTCCTCACCCCTCCTCACCCCTCCACATCCTTCCCTGCCCCTCTACACCTCTCCATGGCCTGCCACGCCCCTCCACACCCCTCCATGGCCTGCCATGCCCCTCCATGCCCCTCCATGCCCCTCCATGCCCCTCCATGCCCCTCCATGCCCCTCCATGCCCCTC
>NW_021620793.1:1093775-1106726 GCF_004785775.1 Grammomys surdaster | reverse complement strand
GCCCCTCCATGCCCCTCCATGCCCCTCCATGCCCCTCCATGCCCCTCTCCCAGCTCCTCCTTCTTGCCTCCTGCTTTGTGTTCTCTCCTCACTCCTCTTCCCTTTCTCCCTCCATTCCATCTCTTATTTTTTCTCTTCTTTCTACATCCTATCCTTCATCTCCTCCTCCTTGTTCTCCATCTTCCTCTTCTATCTCTTCTCCCTTCTCTTTTCTTCCATCCCTTTCCTCCCATTCCTTCTCTTCCTCTCTCCTCCTCTTAATTCTCCTCATCTTCCTCCTGTGCTTCCTCCTCCTCTTCTTCTTCCTGTTCATCATCACCAGAGCTGCTTCCTGGCTGCTGTCACTATGATGTCATCCTCCAGTCTGCTGTGACTGTGACATCATCCTCCAGACTGCTCTCACTATGACATCATCCTCCAGGCTGCTCTCACTATGACATCATCCTCCAGGCTGCTCTCACTATTACATCATTCTCCAGGCTGGTGTTTCAGATGTCCAGTGTTCTGTGGTCAGGCAGCTGGTGCTAGCCAGGCACTTCTGTGTGTCAAACTTCTTGAGGGATCTGCAAAGAGGATGTGCCTCAGGCCTTGCTGGTGTGGAGCTGATATGAGGGTGCCATGATAGGCATGCATACAGTGTGAAGGAAGAGCCTTGAGGGCAGGCCTGGGGTGGACAGCCTAGATCAGGACTGTACAGGAGCCTTTGGGATGGACAAGCCTGGAATGAAGCCCAAGGTTCGAGTCTGAGGTAGAGGGTGTGAAGCAGGCTGGTGTGAACGAGGAAGACTCCACAAGTCACTGACCAGGTTGGATAGCCACCCACTCCAGGCAGTTGGTGAGCCTCACATTGGACGAAAGACTATCTCAAAAAATAAAGTACAGCAATAGAGGAGGATGCTGACCTCGGCCCTCCACACCCTCACACACAGGCACACATACGCGTGCAACTTATGTACACACAAAGCTCAAACGAACTACCTGAACCAATTGGATGGCACATAAGGTCCTCTAGGCTCACATAAACATGCACACAGATACAGCATGTACACACATAATACACCCACACATCTGCGCACATGCACACACATACACAGGCACATACACAGGCACAACATACACACACATACACATGCACGCACATACAACATGTACACACATACATGCCCACATGTATACACACAAATGCAACATGTACACACCTACATACACCCACACATCTGCACACACATGTATACACGTACACACATACATAGGCACACACACACACATACACATACACACATGCACAGGGATACATACACACATGCACACACAGACAACTACACACATCATACATGCACAAACCCCAACATACAGCACCTTAGCTCCTCTTTGTCTCAGACAGTGCCTAGCGTGTGTTTGCTTCACCCTGTCTGTGCTGGTCGGCGTGGCTGTCCCCACAGTTAGACTTTTATAGCAAGTGCTTACAAACTCCCAGCTGAACCGGACTCGAGGCTCCTGGGAGCTCCTGTCTAGTCACCAGGGAAGCCATATCTGAGCTTCTGTTTGCCAGCAGAGGATATGAGCTGAGCACTGTGGGGGTGTCATGGGTGAGAGGGAGTGGGTAGGGAGTGAGGATGTGACCACTGTCCCAGTCAGCAGTGGTGTGAGAGGAGTCGCACCCAGGCCTGGGCAGCAACTCTGCCTGAGGGACTTGGGACAATGTCTTTATCTCTTCATGTCAGGACCATACCCCAGCTAGGGGTGTGGGAAGGGTGTAAACTGGTTTTAAGCTGGTTTTAAAAATGGGCCCAGTGAGTTTGCCAAACTCGTAAATGTCAGCCTTACAGTTCTGCCTTGGCATTTAGCAGACATCTAAGGAACGGAGCGGGACTCGGCATCCAGACAGACTCCGTTCTTGATTCCTCTACTTACTGGTACAGCGGTGACTGCCCTACACCTGTTCCTTCTTGGACGGTGTTCTTCCAGCTACGATGGCAGTGGACGGTATGCTGCATGTACGACTCTGGCTAGATTCCACTTGGCTGCATCCCCTGGATGCACACAGGCCTGGCAGCCCCAGCAGCTGGATCACCCATCACCATCACCCACATAATCTTCTGAAAGACTAGGGTGGGACGAGCTCTGAGCACAGCTTCAACCCCTATAGGGGTGTTCTAGACCCTTCCCTACCTCACCCTTACAGTGTGAGCCCCACAGGTCTGTGCCAGTGTCCCCCAGTGTCCTGAGAGTGTCCTCCAAGAACCCAGCATGAGTATTTGCTGGGCCCCTTGTGGGGATCAGGTGTGTAGTTTGTTCTTGGGAGACACGGGAGGAGAGAGCCTGCTTTGGGGCTGGCAACCAGTGTGTCGTCTCCCTGTGTAGATCATGTCTGAGTCACTGTACATGTCCTTGCTGTTTCTGTGACCAGCTGGAGATGACCCTGTATGCCTCGAGCAAGCTAAACCGAATGGTTCTGGACTCTGGCTGTGGCCTGACTCATGCACAGTGTTCTATCGGGGCTGTTTCCTGCCCTCCTGCAGAAAGACCCTGGAGTTCACCAGGCAGGATCTTTCATCTTTCTCTCGAAGAGCTCGTTCCCTGGGACCCATGACTCTCCCAACCTGTGTCAGATGAATGTGGCTGCTAAGATATAGATGTATCTGTGTTATGTGTCAGACTGGATGCAGGCCCAGCACCTCCACACACGACCGAGCAGTCACTCCTGCCATCTCCTGGATGGCGCCCCCATGGAGCTTGACTGGTCATGGCCCCTCGATATGTTCTTCCGTCTGCGGGCACTCGGGATGCCAAGTCTCAGCATCTTCCAGGCCACAGTAGGTTCTGTCAGGGCCTTTGAGATCCCCAGGCTTCAGGCTCTTGTCTTATGTGGTAGTCCGTTGAGGGAACGGCCTGAATCCTGGCTTCACTGAGAACCTGTTCAACCTGTTCAACAAGCTATGCTTGAGAGACTTCTCCTATGACAAGATCAGAGTGTGGAGTGGTGGCAGCTGGAACTTCAGTGTGTGATTGGGCGGATCCACTTCTCCCCAGTAGATGACCTGAGTGTGTGTGTGTGTGTGTGTGTGTGTGTGTGTGTGTGTGTGTGTACAGAGAAGGGATGAGGCTGGGACCTGTCAGCCACTCCTCGGGACTCACTCTTGTCACATGTGCACTTCAGATAGCGTGGAGTGGCATTTGTGGCTTAACTCTGAGGCCCTAAGCGATTTGTTAGGGTCTGTGGTTTTATTGTGTGTCAAGAGCGGGATTTGACTCAAGCAAGGAGGCAGCTGTCACTATTGGAAGCCTCCAGGGCTCGGTTTTTCTGAGGCAGGTGACACTGAGCAGGTGCCCATTGCTGCCTCCATGAGTGGCACTCACTTGGCCTTTGCCAGCATCTTCCTCATCTCATTCCGTTCACAGTTGAGTGGGTGGTGACTGGGGTAGGAAGGGTGGGGGGACCTCTAAGGTTCCTGGCTCTTTTTTTAATGGGAGTTGAGGGGGTGGGTGTTGGAAGATCCTGCTAGTAAGGTTATAGTCCACCATGTCTGGATAAGCTCTCTGGGCTTGGCACAAAATGGAGGACTCCCATCTCACCGGGGCTTCTCCTTCTCCACCTCATCTTATCTGGAGAGTGTCTGTGAGCACAGGTGCCTGATCTTCTCTAGAGGATGACCCTGCAGAGCGTCCTGCAAGTGCTGCATGGTTCAGCACATAAGTTTTGCTCAGCCCTTCCTGCTGGATGATCATTAGGTTCTGTTTTAGGACCAATCAGCCCTTCCCGCTTGTAACCCCCAAAACCCTCTAAGGAGAGTCCCATAGCCTGTGGCCAGATAACAGGCTCAACTTCCTCTCTCCTGCATAGAAAGCTGCCCACAGGTTGTTGGAATTCTTCTTCGTGTAAATGCAGTATTCCCACCCTAGTCAATAATGTGTATCCACCCTGAAAATCCTGACCTCAAGATCTGTACAGCCCTTGTTCACCCTGAATAAAATTGAGCCTTCTCCGAAGCTGATCCTGGAAGTGAATTCATCAGGACTCTCTGCCATCTGATCACCCCTGCCCACCCCCATCCCCCATGCCCCGGCACCAGACAGCCTCCCAGAAAGGGGAGATCCACAGGAGGGGGCAGTTGACATTTCTAGTTCCTTAGCCCCTTCCGGCCAGGGTAGCCCTCCCTGGCGCAAGGCTCCCATCCATGTTGGGGCTTGTTCCATACTTTTATATATTGAAATAAACCAGGAGCCTTGCCGGCTCCTCTGGTGGCTGATGGGTTGGGAGGCTGTATCTAAGCTCCGCTGTGGAATTTATGTTGTTTCGGAGGAGCCCCCGGGGCTATGGAGGAAAGCGACGAATGGGCACTGTGTGTTAGGTAGCATGACAGGCACTGGGGCTTTGATGTAAAAGATGGGTTCCTGGTGGGTAAATTCTAGGCGCTTCAAGGGTGTTCGCATCTGAGAGTATTCGAGTTCCTCAGATGACATGGCACGGTGTACCTCGCCTCATGCATGCAAGCTCCATCCTTCTGCGAAGTCAAAAATAATCTGCAGTGACTGATAATGCCAATGCGAGTAGCTGGACTGTTTAGGGAGCAAGAAAGAAGCCTGCCTGTGTTGCCTGTAAAAAACAATTCGAAGAATTGTCTGAGCCCCTGGATGAGAGGAACTAGGATACAGGGACCACGGGTATCTCGCTCCATGGAAGATGTAATAGAGCCTTGTAACGTAATGGTGTAATCTGGGCTGGAAGTGCGGTGGCTGTCTCTGGTGGGGTGGCTGGGCAGAGACTCCTACACACTGTGAGGAACAGAGTTGTCACTTCCTCATACGCTGTTCCCTGGCAGTATACAGGGGTTGCATGATTTCTGACAGGTTCAGTGTGCCCTGAGTGTTAACCCATCCCGAATGAGCCCATGGGCATCAGAAGACCCACAGGAGGCTGGGAATTCTTAGGGATGGCAGGGTAGCTGAAGGAAGAAGACTTACAAGCATGGGGACCTGAGTGTGATCCCTAGAACCACGATGGTGGCACGTGTGTGTGGCCCCAGGGGTGGGAGGCAGAGACAGGCAGACCCCGGGAGCTGGCTGGCCGGACACGGTGAGCTTTAGGCTCAGTGTGATAGAGGAAGACACCCAGCATCAGTCTGAGGCCACACACCTGCACTCATGGTCACATACATCTGCACACACATTTGAATGCCTGCACAGACATGTATACACCTGCACGCTTATGCACACACCACAGAGGTGGTGAATGGGGAGGAACTGGATAGAATCTATGTTCTGTCTTCCCTTACCACAAGGAGACGCCATTGCATCCAGCCATGGAGTTTGGGGATGCTTGTCACAGCAGCCATTTTGCTTACTGACCAATACAGAGACAGGAGCTATAAGCAATTTGTTTTTCCTGCTGAGATGGCAGCCCTATGCTCGAACCCAGCCCGGGCTACCTAGCCCTTGAATCCAACTCTTTCTGGAAGGGGCTTTCGACTGCTAGCATTAGGAGTTAGTGCTAAATAACTCTCACAGTTGTGACAGAATCTTGAGAAAGCTTCAGGCACAGGCGGGAGAACCGACAGGCAAGGGAGCTTCACACACAGTATCTTTGAACACATGAGCCATAGTTGCTCAATGAAACTTTAGCTCCAAACTTGAGCCACTAGAAGTCCCTGGGGGAAAGGAGTGGAAGCCTAAGACATTGATTCTTGGACAGGACAGGTTAGCACTAGGCTGGCACAAGCTCCAGGTTAGCCGGTGGTCAGCTGAGCTAATAGAGGTGACCTGTGGGGTGAGAGAGTAAAGTCTCCTCTCAGAGCCTGGGCTTGAGACATGCTAATGTGAGAGGAGAAAGCTCCTTCTGAAAACAGTTACTGACACGTGCCCACAGGGCTGGTTGTAGCTCAGTTGGTAGAGTGCCTGCCTAGCATGCACAAAGCTCTGGGTTCAATTCCCAGCACTGCATAAACTGGATGTGGTGCTGTATACCTGTAATCCCAGCACTCCGTAGGTGGCACTAGGAGGATCAGGAGTTCAAGATCATTGTCAGCTACATAGAGGGTTCAAGGCCGGCCTGGGCTCTGTAAGACCCTGCCTCAGAAAACCATGACTGCAATTTGACAGTGTGATGAGTGCCTTTGTTAATTAGAAGCGCTTAATATCAATTGTGGCTGCCACCGCCTGGGCAACATTGCAGGGAGAGCGATCTCTGTGGACTACCATATGCTCTGAAATGAGTGACATTTATCCTCATTTTCAAACAAGAAAGCTGTAACATAGGGAGGTGACACCCAAGCCCGGAGCCAATCACAAATAGTTCCTTAGGAATGGTCTTGGTGTTCCTAGAAAGCTCGCCCTGCAATGCTGAAACAGACTCGTGTCCAGGATGGCGGTCACGTGCCCACAGGGCTGGTTGTAGCTCAGTTGGTAGAGTGCCTGCCTAGCATGCACAAAGCTCTGGGTTCAATTCCCAGCACTGCATAAACTGGATGTGGTGCTCAAAGGGATCTTCCTGTCTTTCCTTTAGCCTAGTAGATGCTGTAGACATTGTCTTGAAATAGTTGTGGACGTTTCACAAGTCACAGCTCTACTCCCTCAAGGATCATAGAATTGTGTCCGTGTGTGAGCCCCAAAAGACCACCAGGGAGCCGATTCTGATGCAGTTGCACTAGGGTCTTTTTATTCAGGCTTGGGCTCAGGCTCACGGCCGATCCTGACAGAGCAGTCGGCAAGCATTTATAGAGGTGAGCAAACAAGCAAGGGGGTTCCTAGCCTGGCACACATCTGATTGGGGGGTTATTAGGGAATTCTGTTGCCCTTTAAAATAATTGGCTGGTGCTGGGAGCCAAACCGTAAACTTAACTTCTGCTTTCCTCCTGATCGGTGGTTGTTAGGAAGTGAACTGCCAGGCGCAGGTTTGCTTGGGAGTAGCCTGGAAATGTGCTAGATGCCTGCTTGTTGAGGGAGTAACCTGGAAACTGGTGCTAGGTACTGGCTTGTTGGTTAACTTGAGTTCAACCCTAGGTCAGGTTCTCTTAGATGGGAATCTGAACCCAAAATTTGGTCTCTCAGAAGGAGTGTGTCACTGGGTTTCATTAGTTGAAAGAAGAGGAGGTCCACAGGTGTTGAGTGAGTTGGTCCTCAGCATCTGTCCATTGGCCCTTCAATTCTTTAGAGGCCTGACAGAGGTAGACATGACATTTTCCTAGGCTTGGGTAAAAGCTGCTTTGGGTGGTAGCTGAGGTGTTATAGTTTCCTTTCTGTTATTATGATAAGGTACTCTGGCCTAAAGCAGTTTAAGGAGGGAAGTATTTATTTGGATTTATATTTCTAGGTCACAGTCCATCACTCAGGGAAGTCGGGGTCAAGCTCAAGGTAAGAATGCTACTTTTCATTTGCTGACAGGCTCTTGCCCAGCTAGCTCTCTTATACAGCCCAGGACCGCCTGCCTAGGGAATGGCACCACCCATAATGGATGTACCTCTTACCCCAATCTGCAACTCTCCACAGACGTGCCCCCAGGCCAGTCTGATCTACACAACTCCTCAAACAGTCTTAGGCTCAGGTAACCCTAAGCTGTGTCAAGTTGACAATTAAAGCTCCCTAGACACACCTTGACCTCGTGAGCAGGGATGTCACCCTCTGCTGTATTTGTTGTGCACCTGAGCCTCCAAGGGCAGAAGGCAAGAAACTCAGCCATGAGTGGTGGGAGAGGAGGATCTGGAGGAGATGGACAGTGGGTGTTTTTCTTATTCGTCTCTGGGCACCTGCCATCAGAACCTGTTTTCTCATTTGATTCAGAGTATAACATTTAACCTTTCTGTTCGAGCATCTACTCCGGCTGCCTGGAGTGCAATTACCAACTTTCCTATGCCTGCTCCCAGAAAGCTTTTAAACCTCCCTGGCCTGGTTACCATCTCTCTCTCCTCCGACTCTCCAATTAAATTAAAAATAGCAACAACGCAGGGCTGCGCAGGGCCATCAACCTCCGCCAAGCTGCCATCACACCCAGCCTGGGGGGGCGGTGTGTGGTGCCCAGAACATGTCTACCAGCTTCAGCTATGCCTGGCAGCGGCTTCGAACCGGGGGAGGTTTATGCTCTATGGGGGTCCGGGGCTGCCTGCCAGGGCAGCCAGGTGCAGGGGTGGGAGGTGGGTCCCTGGCAGCTGGAAGGGGGTGTATAGGGCAGGGAGGGGGATAAAGGAAGGAGCCCCAGGTAGGCCAGGCGGCGGGCACCCTGGCACTTGTCTTTAATGAGTTTGGACACCCAGGACCTGGAGATGTTCCTGGTGGAAGCTTTTGGTTCTGCCGATGCTGGGTGCTGAGCTAGCTGTAGCACCGAGTACCTTTTAGGGATTTAGGGACCTCTCCTGAGGTTAGCAGGTGGAGAGGCAAGTTAGCACCCAGGCTCTAAGCCAGCTACTGAGTTGGAATCCCTGCCCTACTGCTTTCCGTCTCTGCCAGTCTCCCTGTGCCTCAGTTTCCTCATCTGCAATAGGGGTGTCCTAAGGATGCCTCCTTTAGAGTAGTTGTGATTACTATGGTTTTTAATAAGTCTACACTCTATAAAGCACTTAGCCAGTGCTGGGTACAGTGAGGGTCTTTGTAAGAGCAGAGGTTAGGTTTGAACTCACATTCCCCCTGAGTGTTTGGGCTGCAGTACACAAGCTATTTATTTAGTGTGTTTTCTAGACCATCTCCCTTTGTAACTCAGGCTGACCTTGGATAGAACTTGTGATGTACTCCAAGCTGGCCTTGATCCCATAATCCTCCTGCCTCAGGCTCTCCAGTCCTGAAATGACAGTCCTGCATCATCATGCCTGGACTCCTTTGCACACATTTTACAAAAAAAAGAAAAAAGTGGTCTTGAGGCTGGAGAGGCAGTTCAGCAGTTAAGATCACATACTGCCCTTACACAGGACCAGAGCTTGGTTCCCAGTTGTAGCCCATGTCACATGCTTACGATGGGCTGTAACTCTAGTTCTAGGAGGATCTGGTGTTCTTTTCTGTCCTCCAAGAGTACTGCATACATGTGACCTATATTCACATGCAAATAAAAATAGAAAAACAAAAGATTATATCACTGTATAGCTCAGGCTGGCCTGCAATGGAGCTGGCTATGCAGCCTAGGCTGGCCCTGAACCCGTGATCTTCCTGCATGGGGGATCACAGTTGTGTGCCGACACACCTGGTCTCCATGTTTAGCACTATTTTCTCAGTTCTGTTCCGGGCTCACAGGCAGGTTAGGTGCTCAAGATATAAAAACGTGAAAGACAGGCTTGCTGAAGTCCTGCCCCGGCCCTGTGGAGCAATTCCTTTTTTTGTCTGACCGACTGGGAAGAATCGTGTTCTGTATCCAAGCAGGGCTGGACAGTGTCTGGCTGCATCGGGAGGTGGACAGCAGAGGTGTCCTTGTAGAAGGTGATGCCTGAGATGGCTTTGGCCAGTGAATGGGACTTTGCCCATGCTGTTCCTCTTGTGTTGGATGCTTGTCCTTGATCCATCCAGGGCTGGTATTAGATAGAATGCTTCAGATTCACAGAAAACGAGAAGAGAAGATGGAGGTTACCACCTACGGTTCCTCAAGGTCCCCGAGCAGCACACCAAAGGGTGGGGTCCTCTGTCTCCAGGGTTGTAGGGAGACATGTCAGAACCACAATCATGGAGGAACCAGGGTCCAGGTCTATTTGGAGTATGGCTGACAGTGGGCTAGAGCCAGTCAATGATGGTATGAGGGGAACAGCTGTTCCCACAGCTGCAAGCTAAACACACTGTCCTGTTTGGTTCTTGTCAGTAGGCTAAGACTTTGCTGCTGATGCTGTTTGGGGTCCAGAGTGAATGGGAGGAACCAGTAGATCTTCCAGCCAGTGGCTGTGGTGAGCACGGGGTCCGAGTGATGGCAGGAGAGGGATGGGAGAGTGGAGGTGGGGAACCACTGTAGTAGAGGTGGAGAGGTGGAAGGCCAGCCCTGCTCCTGTGACAGCTGTGTTCAGCAATATTTCTTGGGTTCGTCTTTTCAGCACCCCAGAAATTGGACAGCTCCCAGCCTTTCTGCCTGGCCCCATTCACCCTCAGCAGCGTCCCGGCTGGGTGGGGACAGGGCTGTGGTGCTGAACTCAGCCGGACCTAAGAGCATCCCCATGTTACCTGGTGGTGAACTGCCCCCATCTGGTTCTGACAGTTTTCTCACGTGGACTGTGCTGCTTCTCTCCTGAGGGTACTCGGGGAATTAAGGCCCCGTTATTTCTCAATATTCAGCCTGCATTCCCTCTGCTCTGGGTTCGTTATCAGGTTCTAGCACACTGTGGGGAATGTCTATGGAGTTTCTTACCACAGAGCCGGTGCTCAGTAACAATTACATTTTTCTTGGGAGTCATGAGGCTCCCTGAAGTTCTGGGCCTCAAAGCTCGGGGAGGCAGGCTGCATGGCTTCTATGCCCTCCTATCTGCGCACTTGACTTCTTAGGAGGCACTGAGGGCCTGAGATATCACCATGGACAAAACCGATAGACTTTAGAGAGGCCCAGAAATCAGAGCAGGAGAGGCAGCTCATAAAGACAAAGTCACTGCCTTTGTCCAACTCATGTCCCATCTTACCCTCTCCCCAGGTCCACCACCAAAGTGTCATGTCCCTCCAGAGAGGGGGCCATGCTCAGCCCAGGATGATGGTGAGGGGGCCAGGCCTGAGCCCTGTGAACACAAGCCAGGTGTTATGAGAACACAGAGTCCTCTGGGAGTAAGATGACCCTGGGGAAGGGCAGGCTGGGAGTGAGATGACCTGGGGAGGGGGCAGGCTGGGAGTGAGATGACCTGGGGAGGGGGCAGTCTGACAGGGAGATGGCCTGGGGAGGGGGCAGGCTGGTAGGGAGATGGCCTGGGGAGGGGACAGACTGGCAGGGAGATGGCCTGGGGAGAGGGAAGTCTGGCAGGGAGATGGCCTGGGGAGGGGGCAGGCTGGCAGAGAGATGGCCTGGGGAGGGGGTGGGCTGGCAAGGAGATGACCCTGGGGAAGGGTTTCCTCTGACCCCCTGTGTTGAGGGTCACCCAGAAAGCTACAAGCCTCTGGATGTACCCTGTAGCCCTGCTCCCCATGGAAACATTCAGCAAGGGGAGGGCTGGCCATAATCCACCTTTAATTTCTCCAGGGCCCGCATTATAAATTCTATAACTCTAGCAGTCAAAACATGACAAATCCTGGGGCTGCAGCCCCCACCTGGGAGTAGAAAGCCCTTCGCTGCTTTCTCAGCCTTTTATCGCTGCTAATAAAGGCCTGGCAGTGGGCATTTAGCTGCTGCTGCTGCTGTTGCTGCTGCTGTATGTGTGTGTGTCTGTGTATGTGTGTGTATGTGTGTGTATATATGTGTGTGCTTGTGTGTGTGTATGTGTATGTATGTGTATATGTGTGTCTGTGTACACGTGTGTATGTGTGTGTATATATGTGTGTGCTTGTGTGTATGTATGTATATGTGTGTTTATGTGTGTATGTGTGTATATATATGTGTATGTATGTGTGTGTACATGTATGTACGCGTGTGTATGTGTATATGTGCGTGTTTCTGGGGCTTGTGTGCCACCCCTCCCCCACAGCACTGCTGATTTCATAATAGCTCTTCTGGATGAAGTGCTGTGACTCGGGGGCAGCTTGCTCAGGGTTAACCGGGCCATCGATGATCCTGATAAAGAAGGGATGCCGTGTCCTTTATGGAGAAAGGACCATGTTTGTGAAGGAGACCAGGACAACATTGCAAGTGATGTTTGACCCACTAAGAGACTGTCATTTCACATGCCACTGTCTGTCTCCTAGCCACTGGAAGTCCAGAGAAAGGGCTGCAGAGATGGCTCCTTCCCCATGCTGTGCAACCTCTAAGCAGGTTTCTTAACCCTTCTAAGCCTTGGTTTCCGTGTCTGCAAAGTGGTCCTGACCAGACACCACTCCCAATGATAAAAACAACAGCAATAATAATACCCATTTTTCCGTTTTCTAAAAGCTCCTATGTACTGAGCTGCCTTGAGGATGTTGAGCACTGAGCCTGCCTTGAGGAACCCTGGGAGCTGTCTGGCTGCTGGAGTTACAGCTGGGGGTGTGGCTGGAGGTGATTGTATTACCCCCCTCTTCCCAGTGGGGGCGCCAGCCAGCATTAACCCTGCAGTGGTTACTATGGGCTGGCTCGAGGCTGTGAGGGTGCTAAGTCTGCTGCAGATGTAAGAAGACCCCACTGAGGAAGGCCTGACACTGCCAGGAGCTTCACAGCATACCTCAGATGGGGCTCTCTGCAGAGTTAGCTCCCCTGAGACTCTGGGGCCTGTATGAAAGCCTCATCCCTGCTGGCTTTGGGGGCAGATACATGTGTCAGCCGGACCAAGACCCTGACTGTCTGTGATGTCTTGAAAAATCCAGAACGGCAGAGAACTATCCTTCCTGCTGCTCTGACCCCACCTCCCTCTGCTCTGCACTGCACGCCAGGCCGCCATCTCTCTCCGGAGGCCGTAAGGATCTCCTACCTGATCATCCTGCTCGGTATTCTCAATGCGAAGGTCACAGTGGGCCTGGGAAAAGCCACATCCTACCTTGGCCGTTCCTGAGCTTGGAGTGGCTCCTGGATCCAGTACACCTCACCTCTGCCAAGGCTGCAGCTGAGCTGTGCTGGGAAGGGGGTGCTGGGGACAGGGTGCAGGGGAGGGTGCTGTACTCTGGGGGATCCTGCTCTGTCAGCTCCACCCCGTGTCCCCTCTGTCTCCCTCTGATCTCTGCTGTCAGTCTTTAATAAAATGTCTGTGCCGGTGACATGGTGCGGCAAGGGAACCTGCATAGTCTGAGGAGCTCAGTTCTGGAACCCACAGTGGGAGGAGAGAAAGACTCTAGAAAGTTGCTTCACACTCCAGATGGGGAGCACATCTGTATACACACACACACACACACACACACAGATACACACAGGCATCACACATACACAGACAAACACACATATCACACACA
>NW_021620793.1:1087053-1093765 GCF_004785775.1 Grammomys surdaster | reverse complement strand
ACATACACAGACAAACACACATATCACACACACGTACACCACAGACACACACATGCACACACACACACACACCACACACACCACACACACAGACACATACCACAGATACACAGACACATACCATACACACCACATACTACACACACAGGCATGATACACAGACAAGACACATATATGACACCCCTTCATGTCATACACACCTGTATACTCACACAGGCATAATACACATGCACACACACATTCCATACACAAACACACATGCACCACATACAGATATGCACACCACACCTCCCCTACCACAGACACACACAACACCCCCATCATACACACATAGGCATCATACACACACCGACAGACACTACACACCACACAGACACCACATACACAAACACAGACACACCATACATACACTATCAGTTTTTAAAAAGTAATTTTTTTTCTTGCGCTGGGGATTGAACGCAGAGTGCTTTGCCCCGGAGCTTCGTCCACAGCCACACTCCCACATTTTACTTTCTGAGATTGGGCCTCACTAACTTGCCTGGGTTTGTGATCCTCCTGCCTCAGTTTCCAGAGTAGCTGGGATCACAAATGTGTGCTGCCATGCTTAGCCTTTCTAGAGGGGACCCTGCTCCCTGCACCCCACTCTGAAGCTACAGCTCCACATCTGCTCTCCCTTCTTTCGGCTTTATTTCTTCTTGTCTGAATCTCCACTAGAGTGCAAGCTCTCTGAAAACAGGGCTTGGCTGGTCCAAGGCCTGTTTGGGGTACGTTTGCTGAGTGGCTGAATGATGGACTCTTTCTTTCCCCCAGAGTAGGTCTCTATCTAGAAATTGGGCAGCCAGCCCTTTCTGCTCTCTGAGGGCCAGTCAGAAGCTCGCAACTCTTCCAAGCAGCAGGGTGTATCGAGGTTAGCTCCTGTAGGACTTCCGGGCTGTTGGTTGGAGCCTAGTATGGTCTTGTGTTTACACTGATGGAGTTGATGTCCAGGGCGGTCTCAAGGCTGTCAGCGGCTCCCTGACAGAGTCCTTTGTTGTGTGCAGATCTCTGACTGCAGATAAGGCAGAGGCTGGAAGTCAGGGGAATGCCTCAAGGTCGTCCACACTTCAGCTTCGGCTCACCTTACGCCTGGCTCTCATTTACCGAGGCTTTGGTGTTCCATAGCTGCACTGCCGTTCTGTCCGCCCTTGATCTCACCAACCCAAATGCATCCTGGGAGACTGCCCATCTCCCCCCCCCCCCATGCTGGGACGTCCCAGGCACATGCTCCTTGCAACCACGTCCTTCCTTCAACACCTGGAGGTCACCTCTCCCATCCTGCTCTCTCAGATCCAGCCTGTCTCCAGCCTCACCATGTGTTGGAGCCCAAACCTGGTCTCCCTGAGCTTGACCATGGCTATGAGATGCCCTGTACAAAGCCGGCCTCACTGGACGCCTCAGGGTCTCATTCATGGGTGGGGTTGAGAAGATCTCCCTGTGTTGTTTTGAGGAGAGGAGGAGGTACAGCAGTGGAGGCTCACCCCAGTTCCTGCCCCTAGTAAGGACAGTTGACAGGTGAGTCACCTGGAGCCACAGGCCTGGACACACACACTGGCTCTTCATTTCCCAGTGCCCTCACTCGCTCCTCCTGAGATGAAGGTGGAGTCTGGCCCGTGGGCTGTGAGGGATTCAGCAGCTCAAGGGCACACATGCGACATTGTGACTCATTGCTGCTGCCGCTGAGAGGGACACGGAGAGGCTTTAGGAAAAAATAAAGGCAAAATACCTCCAATGTTCGCAACTTACAGATGGGGAAACTGAGACACAGAGAGAACCTGCAGAGGCATTGGTTGATGACCCCCTGGCATGCTTTCTCTCAGGCCATTTTGCCCTCTCAGGCTGAGGGTCAGGGAATACCACAGGCCATGTCCTACCTGCTTCCGGACTGTGTGGCTCCCTCTGGCCCTGTCTTGGAAGACTGGACTTCCTCTTTCATGCAACCTACCTCATCCTTCTTCCCCTCAAATGAGGAAAAATGTCTTGGACACACCTGTGCAGTCACCTCCCCCCAGCTGCCAGCCCTGGATTCTGAGAAGGAGTGTGGGAAGACGCCTGCACAGTCCAGGAACTCGGGACCCTGATTTAGTGACAGGAGCTGCCGAGAGGTCTCGCATTACTGAGCCTTCATTACTCTCACAAAATACGTTCCGGTGGGTTCAGCCATGGCTGTAAAGTGCTGTTGTAAATAATTAAACTCCACTTGTCAAGGGGGGCGGGGAGGGGCCAGCAAAACCACCGAGAAAGCCGCTCAGGGAGCATGTGCGGAGAGGCTGGAGTTCCAGAGCTGACAGGCAGTGTCCCCCTCATGACCTGGGCCAGTGAGGTCGCAGCTGAGACCCCTGGGGCTCTTCTCACCCAGTTCTTTTCACCCAGTTCTAAGTGCTCCCTGCCAGCCTCAGCCCTCTGGATGTCACCACCCAGGGGAGAAAAATGACGGAGGTAGCAACTGAGGAGAGGGCTTGGTGGATAAAGGGTCTCTTGTCCACGCATGAGGACCTGAGCTTGGTCCCCAGCACCCAAGTAAAAAGGTGACACTTACCTGTAATCCCAGAGCTGGGGAGTGCAGTGAGGAGTGTCCCAGGGGCTTCCTGGTCAGCCAGCCTAGGCAGTATTCAGTGAGACACTGTCTCAAAAAACAAGAGAAGAGCAATCTAGGAAGAGACTCAACATTAACCTCTTGACGCAGGCAGAGGCACGGACTTACACACACACAGATGCACACACGCACATGTACACACACACACATGTGTACACACCGGCTTACACTACACAAACACATAGAATCTAGTCCAAACACACAGATAGGTCCCTCATATGCTTATAGGGAAGGGATCAGGCCTGGACCTCCAAGAGAGATTTCTGTGGGTGGAAAGTCATAAAATGTTCCAGCCCGATGGGGCAGTCCTTCTGGTCTAGCAGTTTCACAGAGAGGGAAGTCAGGGCCAACAGTCGCAGCAGCAGCTGTTTCAGCTAGTCTTAGGACATGAGTCAATTAGTCAGCAGGTCAAGAGCTCAGTTCAAAACACACACACACACACACTCACACACACTCATACTCACACACATACCCATCCCTGCCTGAGAACAGTCCTGGACAAACACCCTCTCCACTTGCCTTTCTGTTCAGCACAGGCCTTGCCAGTCCAGTGGCCACGGAGCAGCCATTTGCTTTTCAGAGAGCCCTCAGGTGAGCTGTCTGTGGTGGGCTTTGTCTTGGCTCAGCTTTGAGAACCAACTCAGCTCCAGATGTGTCCCCGGCAGGAAGGTACCTATTACCCATGGGCAGCTGTGGAGATTCATGCATGAATGATCCCTGGGGAGAGGGAGGCCAGAGATAACAGGTGGCCAAAATCCTAGTGCCTAGCTCTTCCACAGCCCTAGCAGGAGCCTGACCTGTCCCAGCCATCACCTGCCAGTGTCAAGGAGTGGACTCTTGTGTGTGTGGCTGGCATAGCAGCGGGCACAGCACGGCCAGCTGAATACAGCTCCTGCAGAATACAGCTTCAGTCCTAACACCCCATGGGGCTGTTCCCTGGAGAGGTATCCAAGTTCCCTGGAAGGTCCTGGCCTGGGCCAGGCTTCCGATTGGTGATGGATAGCTGTGTTTCCCAGGAGTGACAGCTGCTTCTGGTAATTGCCAAGGGCTGTACCCCAGGGCCCATGCAGCACCCCACCCCCTTTCTTTGTTCCCAGCCCACTTTCCAGCCCCCTTTTTCCCAGGCAGAGGCTCTGTCTGCCATTGAAGAGGTTTGAAGGAGTCAAGGGCACCTTTTCTTCTGTAATACTGAGAACCAAATCTTAGGGCTTGCGCACACCAAGCAAGCACTCTACCACCGACCTGCATTCCTAGGTCTCACTGTGTCGCCTGTAGCCCAGGCTAGCCTTGAATTTAAACACTCCTACAAAGGTCCTTTTCCCAGGCCCTCCCCCCGCCCCCGCTTGCATATCTTTGTCTCATAGAGATGGAGGCTCCAACTGACAGTAAACCCTGGGCAGTTCACGGACGCCCAGGTTGACATGTGGCTGTATTTTAGCCATGCAGTAGCCTCGTCCGTAATCCTGGCTCATGTGCCTTGCTGGTGGGGATTTGGATGGGGTCAGTAGTCACCCATGAGCTTTCCACCTGTGTCTTGTTCCCACATACTCTAGGGTGCTACCCAGTCTTTGCCATGCAGATGTCTAGAGCATGACCTGTGGCTTCCTTGGGTGCTGCAGTGCTCTGGCCACATTAATGCCCAGGGGACATTTGCATTTTCTGTACCATTCACAGCTGCCCCACCCCTGAGTCTGAGGCCCCACCCCTGAGTCTGAGGCCCCACCCCTGAGTCTGAGGTGGAAGCTGTGAGCGCACAGCCTGGGACTCAGTTTCCCAGCTTACTCTGCCAGCCTCCATCCACCGACAGCAGTAGTTCCCAGGGTCTTGCCCTTGGGGGTGTGGGGTGGGAGAGGCAGAGGCTGGAAGTTGCCAGGGCCTGAGGAGATCTGCTCTGTGGAAAGGCAACGCTAGTTCTCTGGCTTGGCACAGGTTGGGATTTCCCACATTCTCCTCAGAGCCCAGCTCCTTTAGGGGCTTCCTCTGCTGGTTCTCTGCTGCTGAGGTCTCTACCCACTGGGACCCTCTCAGCAGCCCCCACTTCTCTTCGATCCTGGGCCACTCTGCCCTGAATAATACCCTTCCCTGTTCCACCTGACCACCCAAGTACCCAGGAGAATGCAGATCTAGTTCTGTAAGGAATCTGATGGAAGCCCTTTGACAGCTGAGGGACGGGATGACACCCCACCCACCCACCCATCTCTCCTGATGGGGAGACTCAGAACACAGACCTTCTCCCTCCCCTCACTTCTGCACTGAATACTCCTATTTTTAAGCCAGGTGTGTGTGTGTGAGTGTGCGTGTGTATCTGTGTGTGCGCATGCATGAGCCCATGCAGATGCGGGAGGCCAGTCCTCGGCACCTCCATGTAAATCCCGCTGGACCCTCTCATACCTCACCTTAGAATTTAATGGGTCACCCCCATTGCTTTGAGGCTTCATCCAAAAGTCAAGCCCCGGTAGCTCTGATTTAATGTGGGATTCCCAGCAAACACTGGCAGCCATTCCTACCTCAGAACGTTTGATATACCATCTCCATCACGGCCCCAGCACCTCCTCCCCACATCCCAGTGAGGCTGAGATCCCTGCAAGGAACTCAGACACCCTCTCTGGCTGTGCCCTCCCTGTCTAGCTGTCACACTGTCACTCTGTCCTGTGCTTTGACTTATGTGGGGGCATTTATTAAGACCCAAACCCATCTGTTGGCTGGGTGGGAAGAAGGCAGCTGTGGGCAGGACTGGCTCTGGAGGGGAGGGGTGAGCTTTGTCCAGGGCCCACAGGCTGGACAACAGGAGGTTCTCAGGTAAGGAGAGGCTGCCCAGCAAGAACCCTGGTAAGGAATGGCCTTCTATTCCAGGGAGGATTTGGGGAGTCAGTGACTCTGGCCTGGGTACCAGTCCTAGTTTGTCTCTGCTTTAGTCATGGTGAGAATAGCTCTCTGGTGGCTTGATTCATGCTTGGTACCCAGCTGGAAGTGTGTTTGTCTGTCTTGCTCACCCAAAGACAGCTACTCGGACCATCTAGGCCAGAGATGGGGGCCCAGTACCTTCCTTGGTCCTGATCTTGATGAGGTAAGAGTTTTAATGAAGCTGTTTACCCGGCGTGTGTGTGTTTGTGTGTGTGTGCCCAGCAGGACACAAGGATGTGTGGGGCAGGGGATAAAAGTTGTGTGTGCTTTCTTGTGTGAGTTCAGAGAAGTTAAGTGACCATCCCTGAGTCACCCAGCCAAGAGGGGAGGAGCCTGGCTTAGAACCTGGATCACCTGGCCCAGGCCACGTGTGGGGAAAGAGGAATTGAAGGTTCTGAATTTGGTTCTTCACTAGAGTCAACTGAAGGGGACTGTGCTCGCCAAGGACAAACAACCTCTGGAAGCCACTCTCAGTGTGGCTTCTAGAAGATTCTGCAAGATGCTGAATTCAGAAGAAGTAAAGCAGGAATCCCGCAGGACTGAGGGTTTGGGACTATGTGCATTGAGGAGGGACAGTCCAGGGCATAAGTGTGTCTTGTTTAGCCCAAGGGCAGCTGCTCGGAGCATCTGCACCAGAGTTGGGGACCCAGTAGCAGCAGCCTGCTGAGGCTCAAGGGGCTCCCACCTTTCACAAAGAGGATGCACTCAGAGGACGGGAAGCCCCACAGGAAGGAAGGAAGCAGCTCTATGGCGGTGGGGATGAGGTCTTTATTATCCAAGCAGAGGCAATGTGTGATTGTTCAAGTCAATGGGCGATTTAATACTGAGGGCCCAGTAACGACAATTTTCCATGGGTGCTGGGGCTGGGCTTGGGGTCTGCAGCTCCTGCTGGAGAGGAGAAGAGCAGAAAGGGATAGGAGGGGGCTCAGTGTCATGTACTGTGTCCCCTCCCCTCCCCTCCCCACCCACCCTTCCCCTCCCCATCTCTTCTCCCCTTCCCTCCCCTCCTCTCCTTTCCTCTCCTCCCCTCCTCTCCTCTTATCCCCTCCCCTTCCCTTCCCTCCCCTCCCCTTCCCTCCTCTCCTCTCCTCTTCTCCCCTCCCCATCTCTTCTCCCCTCCCCTCCCGTTCCCTCCCCTCCTCTCCTCCCCTCCCGTTCCCTCCCCTCCTCCCCTCC
>NW_021620793.1:1082408-1086653 GCF_004785775.1 Grammomys surdaster | reverse complement strand
CTCCCCTCCCGTTCCCTCCCCTCCTCCCCTCCCCTCCCCTCCTCTCCTTCCCTCCTCTCCCCTCTCCTCTCCTCATGCTTCAAGCTAGTCAGGGCAGGAAGAAGGCAGTCCCGTTTCCTCTCCTGACCTGACCCCGAAGGCCGAGACCAGGAGGAAGGTGGGCTTGTGTCCTCTTTTCCCCAGGTGTCCCTAGGACTCACCTCTTCTTGTAACTCCTGAACATGCAGGACAGAAAGCACATTGTTAGGTGTTTATGGAGCTCCATGAGGGCAGAGCCATGTCTGTCTTGTTCATGAAATACACAGCAGGTCTCCATAGGTCTGAACCTTGCTAAGTCAGGCTGCAGATTCTCTCCACTTCCTCTAGGGGGTGTGCTGTTAAGTAGGAGGATGCCTGGCTTCTTTGTATGTGAAGATGGTACCCATCCTGGTGGAAGCCCAGGGGCCTGTAGCCCACCCTCCCAGCCCATAGCCCATCCTCCCAGCCTGTGTGCTTAGAGCCTATGGTGTGTGTGTGTGTGTGTGTGTGTGTGTGTTATGGGCTCTGGGAGCAACAGGACAGAATCTTCAGTTCATCTGTAACCTAGTCCCCTACCTGCAGCCTACACCCTGACTGCCACTCTGTTCCCATGTCACTGTAACAGGATGCAGGAGCCACATGTAGAGTTCATGGGACTGAACTGTCTCAGTGGTGGGTGGTGGCAACAGATGGAGGTGTCATCTCTGTGGACCCATCCCTGTCCCCTGGGAGGATGGATAGGAATTCGGACCTCTTAGGGAAGCTGACTAGCATGTAGTCTGTGTACACATGTATGTATACATGTATGCATGAGTGCACATACTTTCGTGCTTGAACATATGTTCAGATGTGCATGCACATGTATGTGTGTGGGGCACACATGTATACATGTACATGGATATAGACATGTACACCTGTAGACTGTGTATATGGATACATGTGTGTACATTAATTGTGCATGTAATTACATGTGTATATGTGTGTGGGTGCATGTATACAGATATGTAGCTGTGCATATGTCCATGCATGAGCACACACATGTGCACACATATGTATGCTGCAGTGTTCTTCTCTGGA
Organism: Grammomys surdaster; assembly: GCF_004785775.1. Taxonomy (NCBI): domain Eukaryota; kingdom Metazoa; phylum Chordata; class Mammalia; order Rodentia; family Muridae; genus Grammomys; species Grammomys surdaster. Next base: position 1,085,558 of record NW_021620793.1, on the reverse strand, counting down.
TCTGGGCTCTCCCTATGCCTCTCAGGGGGTTGGACAAGAGCATTTGTCCTGAGAGCGTCACAGCTGGCCTCTCTGGGGCACACAGGACACCCACAGCTTCCTACTCTAAATCTCCCAGTTTCCTTCTGGCCTTGAACTGAGGCCTACCTCACTGCTGCTGAGTCAGCAGGGCTAGGGCCTTGTCTTGTGTGGCCATTTTTCTGGAGCTGGGGCCCCAGGTGCTCGGCACTCTCCTTTTGCTGTCTCCAGTGCCAAAAGGCCTCCACCAAGGTTGTGGGAAACAGAAGTCATTTTTAGTCCTGCCAGGGAACAGGCACAGGGAGAAGAGCTGTGAGCAAAATACTGGCAGCTCTTCTGAGGCTGCAGTGGAAGCTCTGGGGGTGGGGTAGGAGTTGGAGAGGAAGTCGGGGTGGGGCACTGCAGTGTTGTCTGCTCACGGAATGTTCTGGGCCCACAGATCTTCCTGAAGCAGGACTCCCTGAACTCCCAGATGAAAGGCTGTCTCTCTAGACTGAAGGAGAGACGGGCCATTCAGAGTGGCAGGAGGCTGGAGCTCAAGTTCCACCTGGGTTTGGGTATTGGGTGTATGGAGTCCCGGGCTCAGTTCCTCGATGTGCAGGAGAAGGAGGGAGGGAGCACTCAGGCTTCTGTGCTGCATTCTTGGGGATGAGATGGCTTCTTTGCAAACAGCAGTCTTTCTAAGACCCTCACGTGATTGGACAAGGACAACCTACATTGGAGAGTGACTCTCTCTCTCTCTCTCTCTCTCTCTCTCTCTCTCTCTCTCTCTCTCTCTCTCTCTCTCTCTTTTGGTTTTTCAAGACAGGGTTTCTCCATGTAGCCCTGGCTGTCCTGGAACTCACTCTGTAGACCAGGCTGGCCTCGAACTCAGAAATCCATCTGTCTCTGCCTCCCGAGTGCTGGGATTAAAGGCGTGCGCCACCACCGCCCGGCTGGAGAGATTCTCTTAAAGCCAAGTCATGGTAGCTGCCAATCACATCTCAAAATCCACCCACTGCACTTTGGATCTTCTCTGTGCCCTTCCTGCCCTTGCTATAAAGGGCTTTATTCAGCACTCTTGGGAGGTGGTGGGGGATTTGAGCTATGGAGGGTGTGTCCTCAAGAGGGGCATGGGGTGTTGGATCCCTTCCTCCCTCCCGTCTCTCATCCTGACTGTGACCTTTCACATCCTATGTTGTCAGCCATCTTTCCTTTGCTGTGTGCCCCTGCTATGCCGTGATGTGTTGTTTTGTGACAGTCTCCAAATAAACAACTGAAAGCTCCCAGACTGTGCACTGAAAACCAACCTTTCATCTCTTTAAGTTGACTGCCTCAGGTGTTTTGTCACAGTAACAGCACCATCGGACATAATACTAGCACAACACTTGGACTCACAGCCTGGTCACTGTGACAGCCAAAATCAGTCATCACAGACGACACGATCTGAGGGTTATCTGACCTTTGCACCAGCTGTGTTCTGCTTTCCAGGTTTTGAATAGATGACAAAACTGAGGGCACCTGTTTTGTTCTCTGCTGCAGCAAAGGAAAGATGGCTGACACCATAGGATGTATGCTCCACACTCCTGGAGCACTGGAGGCTCAGCACATTCCAGCGGAGGATCAAATGCTCCACAAGGAGGTCTCTCTCTTCTGACAGCTGCTGTACATGCCTTAGCTGGTCAGTAGATGTGACTGGAATGTCCGAGTGAGTGTTCCAGGGATGCCTTCAGAGCTGAGAGGCCCACAGAGATTTCTGCTCCTTCTGACTTGCCCTCCTCCCCCACTTCACCACAGTTCCAAGCTGCTTCTGGGCACCTTTCTCCAAGCTGCACCTTGTCCAGTTCTTCTGACTTTTGCATGAGCTGGCTCCTTGTGTGCTCAGCTTTCAGACTCAGGATTGAGATTTGGCCAGTGAGCTACAGTGTCTGAGGCAGGCAGAGGCAGTGTCACCCATTCATACACCCACAACAAACCTCTGATGGACTTCTGTCCCATGTAGTACAACTTGGCTCACACTGTGGGATGTGGCTCCCTCTGTGTGAGGGTCACCCCTGCTATGTCCTACTGCACTCCCAGACCATCTCCTGCCCTGTCTCTCACACTTTGGGTCACAGTTCTCTTGCTATGAAGACACCATGACCAAGGCAACTCTTAATAGAGGAAATTATTTAACTGGGGGCTTGCTTACAGTTTCAGAGAGTCAGACATAGGGCTGAGGCAATAGCTGACAGTTTTCATCCTGATCCTCAAACAGCATGGAAGAGAGAGAGAGAGAGAGAGAGAGAGAGAGAGAGAGAGAGAGAGAGAAACAGAGACAGACACAGAGACAGATTGGACCTGGTGTGGGCTTTTAAAACCTTAAAGCCCAACCTCTGCTGATACACTTTCCCCAGTAAGGCCTCTCTTAATCTTCCCCAAACTGTTCCACTAACTGTTGACTGTGTATTCAAATATATGAGTCTATGGCAGCCATTTTGATTCAAACCACAACATACTCCTTCCTGTCCCAGGGACTTTGCACATGATACACTCAGTCTGGAGACCATTTTTCTCTCCTGTTCAAGTTTTTAAAAAATCTGTGTACTGCCAGCTCAGGCATCAGTCTTCCAGGAAGGCTTTCTGACGGTCTTGCTTCACAGCCCTAGTGACGTCTGGCTTCTGACACCTTCCCTTCCCACCCATGCATGCTGAGGTAGCAGTCTGTCACTGAGGTAATCAGCTCAGTGCCTCACTTGTCTGTGAGAGGCTCTTGAAACTCATCATACAGTCTACATCCACACGGGCCACTCTCCAACTTTATAAAAAGATTTATTTTTATTTTATGTGTAACGTGTTTGTTTGCATGTATATATGTACAGCATGTGTGCGCAGTGCCCACAGAGACCAGAAGAGAGAATTGGATCCCCCAAAATGAGTTATAGACAGTTGTGAGCTGCCATGTGGTTACTGAGAACTGAACCTGGGTCTACCCACATACCCATCTACCCATTTACCTACCTGTCCAACTATCCATCATCCACCCATCATCTATTCATCATTCATAATCCATCATCCATCCATCCATCCGTCCATCCGTCCATCCATCCGTCCATTCATCATCCATCATCCATCCATCCATCCATCTGTCCATCCATCATCCATCCATCCATC
>NW_021620793.1:1076972-1082398 GCF_004785775.1 Grammomys surdaster | reverse complement strand
CATCCATCCATCATCCATCCATCCATCATCCACCTGTCTGTCCATCCATCCATCCATCCATCCATCTGTCCATCCGTCCATCCATCATCCATCATCTGTCCATCTGTCCATCCATTCATCTGTCCACCTATCCATCCATTCTCATCCATCCATCCATCTACCCACTCACCCTTCTATATATCTACCTGCTCCTTTCTCTCTCCCTCTTAATTCCACCTGCCAATCCATCCTTCCATCCACCCACACATCCATTTCTTAACTCCAAGTACTAGCATTTGCCTTCTGGGGCCAGAACTTTGTCCGTGTCCCCAGAACAGCTCCTGTGTCAGGAGTTAGCCTGGGCAGAGGATACGGTGAATGTCTACTAATGTGATGACCTAATTAACCTCCTGTCCAAGGTCACTGTGAGGTCATTATATGGCCAGGTCAGAAGAGGCAAGTACACAGGGCTTCCTGTGGCCGCTGTGCTGTGGTGGTGGCTATCCTCCTCTCTGCCTGCTGCAGAGTGGATTACCTGGGAACCACAGCATCCTTCCCAGAGGCCTGAGAGAACCGCCACCTTTGGGATCCTCCAGGGGACTCGGCTGAGGGTAGAAGACTTAGCTCTGGAGGATGGAGGGACAGGAAGTATGTGAAATGAAGTGTCCCCCACACAAGCGTTTAATTATTCTATCGCAGGACAGTAACTGGGCATTAAGATTTTAATAATTATTAATAGAGTATTCAGCAATGAATTACCATGAACAATTAAAATTAATTACAGTTCTCAGAGTTAATTAAATTATTCCCTCACTAGGACAAGTGGCTAAGCACACATAAAAATTAAAGGCCTGTGCCCCAAGTCTGCAGGAACCCTGTGCTACGGGTGAGGCAGGGTGCGCTTCCCATTCTGGTCAGGAGGAGGCGCTCAGTGAACAGGCTGGAGGCCTGACTGTGACAGAGCTGGTGGGCCACCCTCAGTCTGGCTTTGGCCTGGGCTCTCTTCCTCCATCAGACCCAGCTCCTCCACCTTTCCTTCCCTCCCTCTCTTCTCCTCCACCCCCACTTTCTTACTGTTCATCTTTTCTCTCTTCCTCACAGGCCAGGCTGCGCTGGACCTAGAACAGGAGAGTCGACACCCTGTTCCTCATGGAGTTCATGATCTAAGAGACCTAGCACTGTATGTATTTATGAGAGACAGCTGGGGCTGACTTTGGCTGTGTGTGTGTGTGCCTGTTTGTGTGGATGTGTGTTTGCGTGTGTATATGTTTGTGTGTGTGATGTGTGTGTGAGTGAATGGTGTGTGTGTGTGTGTGTGCAGCGTGTATGAGTAGTATGTGCATGGTGTGTGTGGTGTGTGTGTATGCATGTGATGTGTTCACTCATGTATGTGTGGTGTGTGTGTGTGAATGGCATGTGTGTATATGTGAGTGAGGCGTGTGTGTAGTATGCATGTGTGAGTGGTTGTCTGTGATGGGTGTGTGTTGTGTGTGTGGTATGTGTGTGTGATGTGTATGTATGTGTGTGAATGGTGTGTGTGTGTGCATGTGTGTGTGCTGCACATGTCTGTGTCTTACTCCCTTGACACAGGGTCTCCCCTGAACCTGTTGTCAGACATCCAGCCTCAGTGGCTCAGAAAGTTTTCTTTCTTCTGAGCCACATGGCCTGGAGCTCTCTGAGCCTCCTCATTACCAAAAGCCAGTGACTGGGGAGCTATAGGGGCAGCCAAGGCCTTCAGAAGCACATGAATGAATCACTGGGTAGCAGCCATGACTGTCATCGCCTTGTAGGCTGCTCAGTGGCTATGACTGGGCGGGGGGGGGGCACACACTTCGTCTTCATTAGGGGTGGAGACCCTTCTCCACCTCACACACAGGTAGGAAGAGATGTGGGGAGGGGCATTCTGGGATGTAGGGAAGGGCATTCTGGGATGTGGGGAAAGACATTCTGGGATGTGGGGAAGGGCATTCTGGGATGTGGGGAAAGACATTCTGGGATGTGGGGAAGGGCATTCTGGGATGTGGGGAGGGGCATTCTGGGATGTGAGGGAACAGTGTGTTTAGAGGCTCAGAGGCTTGGCTTAGATGACTACAGTTGTCTGTTGTTCCAACACCCTGAGCAGTCATACAGTGGGAATGGCTTTAGCCTGTGAAGATGTAACAGTCGCCCACCATAATGACACTATGTCCTATGCAGTCCCCTCCTGCTATGGTCTGTATGCCTGAAATCTCAATACTGTGGAGGTGGAGGCAGAAGAATCAAGAGTTCAAGATCATAATGGGCTCAAGGCTAGCCTGGGCTACATGAGCTCAAGAAAAGCAATGACAAGAAATGGATTCTCTCCTAAAACTAGCTTTGGAAAGGCCCTGAGGCTTGCTCCTCACTTGGATCAGCGGTCCCCAGGGAGCCAGCTGCCGTGCTAGACCACCCTGTGGAAGAACCACGGGGGAAACTGAGGCCTGCTGGCAGCAGTCAGTGGGGCTCTGAAGTCTCCTGCCAAAGGCCACACAAATGAGCCATCTTAGAAGCTGCTCCTTCTGCTCTAACCCAGCCTGGAGAAAGCTATGGCTGGGACATGGTGACCTGGGCGGGCTGTTCTCTGTGTGCTAACTCACACCTCAGCGAGGCAGGCAGGATTTCTGGTTTTAACCTAGAGCTGTGATTGGGTCATTTGTCACTCAGCACTTGATGACAGAGCCAGTTGTGGGGAAAGAGGGTCCTGATGGGTGGCTTGACCTTGGAGCTGAAGGTCAAGCCTGTGGTTTGGAAAGTCAGAACATCAGGAGAGTGTGGGGACTCAGGAGAAGCTCAATTACCAATCGCTTGTTCCTTTATTGCATCCGAGACTCAGGGCCGAGGGCAGTTCCGTGATAACTCACTGAGTCCTCCCAACCTCCCTACAGGTCTAGCTATCATTATGCTAATTTCAAAGATAAGAAAATTGAGGAGGACTGAAAACCCAGCTCCATCTCACACAGCTAAAGGTCAGGTGCTGGGGCACAATTGTCCTAGATCTCTGGAGGGAGATGTGAGGTCTGCAGGGTTCTGGAGACCGGGCAGGCACAGAAAGAGAGAGGAAGAGCTGAGTGGAGAGCCCAGTATGGACGAGCATAGAGAGAGGAGGAATCATTGGGCCGCCATAGTTGGGGTAGGCTTGGGGCAGGGGAAGGAGGCCTTTGGGTCCATGTTAGGGTTGAGGTCCTGATGTGCCCTTGATCTTGAGCCGGTGTCTGGGTAAGGACCTTGGGCATTCCTGTGCCCCCCCCCCACTTGTCTCGTTTTCTCTGCTCTCATCAGTAGTGGGGTTATCCATAGGCTTGGCCCCCAGGCTTTCCTGCCTCCCTCGCTGTCCCCAGACGCAGCTCAGGGTCTCTGCCCACGATCCCCACCTTGGTCAATGTCCACTTTGGTATCTGTCTCCCCATCTTTAATTGATTCTACTGTCATGTTCCCATGCCAGCTTTGAAGCTGTCTGTCTCATGGCACAGGGTGGATGGCTAGGGTCAAGTGGGTAGTGCCCCCATCCCCATTACAGACTTAGGCTGTGATCCAAGTATCACATGCACATGGTTTGGCACGCAGTGGTGACCCGGGGAGGTCAGCAGAGCCTGAGGTACAGCCTGGGGAGGGGAGCATGCCTAATCTAGACTGAGATACACCTGAAGCTGTCCTCTGACCAACAGTTTCCTTTCCTTGTCTCGCCCAGGGACCCCAGGGCTAGCCAAGTGTTAGATGAGTACTTGCCAGGATGATGGCACAGAACCAAGGCTGAGAGGCCACAGGCATCCTGGCTTGGGGTCTTTGCATCCCCCGACTAGGTTGTGATGTCTGCTTTTGTATCTGTCTTCTCTGTCTTTAACCACTTCTGTCACTCTGGGTCCAGACCCTAGCTGACATTGTTCTGTTCCACATCAGGATTCCAGGATGAATTTATTAGTTTATTTCATTATTTCTGGAACAGAACACCCAGCAAGAGCAGCTAAAGGGAGGAAGAGTTTATTCTGGCTCACAGTTTGAGGGTGGCACAGTTCATCGTGGCAGGAAAGTGTGGTCGCTGGGATTCGAGGCAGCCGGCCGGTCACATCATAGCCGCAGTCAGGAAGCAGAGAGAGACGGATGCTGGTGCTTGGCTCACTTTCTCCTTTCTGTCCAGTCCTGGACCCCAGCCTAGGGGATGGCACCGCCCACATTCTGGGCAGATCTTCCCCTCTCGGTTAACTTCATCTAGAAACTCCCTGTCAGGCATGCCCAGAGGCTTGTTTCTATGGTGATTCTAAAATCCTGCCAGCTGACAAGATTAACCATCATAACAGATGTCTAGGCCAGGTGGGCACATCCTTACCACTGCTGGCAGGGACCAGCCCACCCGCCCACCCATGTGTCTCAGCTGGGCCCAGAGAGCCTTCAGATAATATCTTGAAGTGAGGAAACCCTTGGAATGGAGCCTCAGGAGACATTTGACAGTGGTGGAGACAGTGGAGACACTTTTGTGCCCTACAGTTAGGAATAAGATGTAGTGTTGTTTTGTGGGCTGAAGCCAGGGAGGCTGCTAAGCCTTACAAGGCATGGGATGCACCTCCACCCCCACCACAAAGAGCCCACCCTGTCCCGAGCCCCACCATGTGCCCAGGCTGGGAAGCTCTCTGATGAAGCCCAGTGCCTCTGTCCTAGGTCTTGGAGATCCGCAAGGCTCTTTGTAAATATGGATTCCTAACCCTGTCTCCAGGTATGGCCTTCTCTAGTCTATAACTCGGACTTGGGAGGAGAAGCCACCCAGGAGTGTGTGGGTAGGCATCCTGTCCTCACCTGGGGATTTTGGGTGTCCCGTGTGTGGGACACCGGGAGGCTCTGTAGATGGTGTCCAGGGCACTCCTACCCCCACAGGCTCTTTGCATTATTTTCTCGTTTGGGGTCTTTGGATCTAGTCAGCATGAATGTTTCCACCACGTACTCTGGAGTGTCAAGCGTTGTGACTTCATTTTGCTACCCGGGAGTTTGAATTTCTGTCTCCAGCTCCCTTTCTGCCTGAGGGCAGGAAATGTAATCTCACACAATTCCTGCAGAGCTCAGTCATGTCAGCATAAACTCAGTCCAGGCGGACTTGGAGTTCCCTCCCTTCTGCTTGTGGGGATGGGCAAGTCCAAGGAAGCCCACACCTGCAGCGAGTGCACGCACCTGTTATCGTTGGCAGTCTGTGTCCCATGAGCCTCTGCAGATGGACAGGATCCAAGCCAACTCCTCCCTAAGGTGCCACACACCTCTCTGGTCTCCTCCAGTTAGGATGTGTTTTGTGTCTGTCTCCCAGCAATAAGACTGGAGGAGGGTTCCTCCCCCACCTCTCCAGTTCCTCCTCCCCACCTCTCCAGTCCCTCCTCCCCACCTTTCCAGTCCCTCCTCCCCACCTCTCCAGTCCCTCCTCCCCACCTCTCCAGTCCCTCCTCCCCACC
>NW_021620793.1:1060329-1076872 GCF_004785775.1 Grammomys surdaster | reverse complement strand
CCCCCACTTCTCCAGTCCCCCCTCCTCCACCTCTCCAGTTTCTCCTCTTCTTCCTCCTCTTCCTCCTCTTTTAACTTCTTCCTCGCTCATCTTCTTTCTCTTCTTCTCCTTTCATCTTCCTCCTCCCCTTCCAGCTCCTTCTATTCCCTCTCCGCTTCCTCTCTTCCTCCCCTCTTCCTTCTTCCGTCTTTCCCTTTCCACTCTTCTCCTCCCCTCTAGTTGTTCTCATCCTTTTCATCCTCCTCCCCTCCCTCCTCCCTTTCCCTAATCTCCTCTTGCCTTTGCTCCACTTCCTGTGTTCCCTCCTTTTCTCCTGTCTTCCCTCTCCTCCCTCTCCTCCTTCCTCCTCTTCATCTTTTTTCTTTTTCCTTTCTCTTTTCACCTTTCTCCCCTGCCTCCTCCTCTCCCTCCTCCCATGACTCCCCCCCTACCCCCGTTAGAATCCAGCAAATCCCTCACTCTGGTGCAGAAGCCCAGACTTTAACCCCAATTCCCTAGGGGCAGCGTTGCTCAAGCTGTGTTTGCAGACAGCTTCAGATCCCTCTGCTGGCTTCAGACTTCTAGGGTGAGCTTTGCAGGCCAGAGACCCCAGCCTTTGCATCATACCCAAGAGCTCTGCCTCGGGCCACATCTAGGGGTTCCGGAGAAGCCCTGCCCAGGCTGGTGGCATGCCAGGCCTTCCAGGAGACCAGACAGACACCAGCTTTTCCCCAGGAGGGACAAACGAGGCTCAGAGAAAAGGAAGCATCTGTGAAGGCTGTTAAGAACACAGAGCAATGCAAGGCAGCCAGCATCCCAAGATGGGGATGGGAGTGGACGGGTGGCCTCGGCGGGCATATGCAGGTAGAATCTGATTGACAATAGTTAGTGCCAGCTTCAGGGGTGAAGGCTTCCTGTCCCACACTGTCCCCTCCCTCAGATAGCCACGTCTATAGATAGATACACAAGGACATATGCACACATGATGGAGAGACATGGGGGCTGCCACACATTGGCAGCTCCCCCTCCTGCCCAGCACCCGCTGCACTCTCCTCTTCACTATGAGTGTTTCAGGCCAACAAGACTGATGTGAATTTTTTCTGCTAATGGCTCTCTAGTTTCTGTAGCTTGGTGCTCTGAGTATTCAGCCCGACCCTCTTTGATGCATGCCCCCAGGATTTCAAGGTTTCTGTTCTTACAATGCCTCCACAGCCTCTGCAGCGTGAGGGTCCCTGGGTAATGGTACCTCTCCATCCGAGGATCGATTCTGGAAGCAGGGCTGTGGGTCAGGGGTCACAAACGGCTTGTGTTTTCATAAATACCAGAAGCGGGATTAGAATCTCAATATGTCTGAATCCAAAGCCACAGGAAGGCCAGACAGACGATGGTGACAGGAACCTGGGCTCTGCCCATCCACAGTGGCCACCTTCTAGGTAGGGAGGGTGGGGTGTCAGAGACAGGGGAATCCCGGGTCATTGGTGACGGAGACCTGGGGTGAACTTGAAATAGGAAGTCATGGTGCACAAACAGCAAAGACTCTGGGCATTTTCGTGGATTGAGCAGAGATAGGAAACCCCTCTACTCTGTCCAAGGCCTGCTGGAGATCTTGCAATAGGAGAGGTCAGCTGAGCTGTCCTTCTGTCCCTCCATTCCTTTTTCCCTTCTTTCCTGGTTGCTCCTGTAGTCAGGAAGACAGTGGGTCTTGAAGGATGCCTGTTAAGGCCATGATGGATTTGCTCTTTGCCAGGAGGGGACAGAGCCATGGGAGGAGACTGGGGAAGGGACAGCAGCAGGGCCATATGCCTAAAGGAGAAGGAATCCAACAAGGATGCGACTGATAGACTGAGGGACAACAAGGAAGACAAAGCAGCACAGGAGAGGAAGAGAATTCTAGTCTGATGGAGGAGGCATAAGGAATTGCCAGTCTGATGGAGGAGACAGTTTCAACCTCAACCCCAAGGAACTTGGAGTCTGAAGTGAGTGTCTCTCAGCACTCCTGGTCCTTGGGACCTCTAAGTCTTGTTGGGAAGGTAAGTATAAAGTCATACTTGAAACACTAAGAGTGGCCACAGCACCAAGGAGTGACCTGAAGTGACAGGCAGCTCATAGTACAACAGAAAAGCTTTCTGGCAGTCACAGGAGCTTGGGTTGAAATCCATATCCAGCAAGCTGTGTGACCTTGGCTGTGTTTCTTTGCTTCTCTGAGCCCAGTTGCTAAGCACAGGTTTTGTAGTATGAGGAGTGGCACACCCCTCCCCTACCCCAGTGCAGCGCTTGGCTGTGACCACCCAGATCTCTCTACATACCTAGACTAATTGAGCTTGGATAGGTCTGAAGCCAGATGATTCCTGCAGGAGAGCCTGAGCCTGGATCACATCTCAGAATCTTTTCTCAGGGTCCCTGGGGGTGCCTCAGACACCATAGGCCCCCCCCATAGTCTTCTTATATCTGTCTTGGGGAGCAGAGCCAAAGTACCTGGGATTCAGGACTGGACCAGGAGCAAGCAGTGCCTGCTGGGTTGCATGAGGTGGGAGAGGGAGGGGGAGGGGAGCCTGGAGGCTCCAGTTTGTAGTTCACAAGAGCCTCCGTTCTCCCCAGTCCTGAACACTGACTGCCTCACCCACCTCTCCAGCAGCCTAACAATACAGACAAGTGTGAGGCTGGGATTCAAGGGACAGAGTCTGAGAGCTCACAGCCAGCAGGGAGAGAGTGGTGCTTACGAACTTTGGAGGGCGGGATAGCTCGAGATGCAATGAGTCTCTGAGTGTAATCTCTGGGCAAAGCCATAGAGCGTTTCCAGGGTCAGACAATGCTAGGTCATCTCCCCTGTGGCTCTCCCGGCTTTGACCTCTGCCTGAATCTCCAGCCTCTCCTTCCCTATGGTTAGTTAGAACACCCTCCCCCAACACCCTCACCCAATATGCTTTGCTGATTGTGGGACAAGTGGAATCAATTAGAAACCAGTGGGAGTTTGGAGGGCCACTGGCCCAAGCTCTGGGACTGCAGGAGGGAAGTCTCAGGCGTGGGAGCTGTAGGAGGGGAGTCACCTAGTGCGTCCACCCTGGCATCTCTGCTGTCACTGCCAACCCTGTGCACCATCACACGGTCTTTCCAGCTGCTAGGTGAGGGTGTAATCAGATCCTCATGAGTGGAAGGAACCAGGGCTCTCAGGCTGAGTCACACTCCTCAGCTGCTCTGCGGTGCAGCCGGGTTGCAGTCGGGTACATGCCAGGCCGTCATGAGGAAAGCGGTGTGCTAGGGAGAAGGGTCCAGGAGCACTCCACAGGCAGGGCAGGGTGGGGCTAATGAATGCTCCCAGGAAAATGGCATTGCTCATGATTGAGAAGCCAAGTCCAGGAAAAGAGTTTCCTCCTTGGGCAGGACTCATAAGGATAGTATCTTCACTCCTGCAGATCCAACACTAGCCTCTCTGAAGAGGTCATCTGGTCAGCAGGTGCCATCCTTTGGGTCCCAGAAAACCTTCCAGGGCCAGCTTACTCATCTGTCCATCAGCCTTGGCTCTGTGCTTCGGAGTGCTCCAGACCTGACCGGTTCTATAGGTCAGGAGGAGGAACCTGGCCAGAGCCTCCTCCACCATCCAGCATAGGGTCTCCACTGGGTCAGCTCTGCAAGCATTCTTGATGTGAGACTTGTCTCTGGCCCTCCCTCCTGGGCCTGACCTTGATTCCCCCCCCCACTTCCCCTGGACTTCAGATGCATTCCCCACCCGTGCCAACCCCAGAAACCGAGAACAAATGTTCCTCCCACAACAGTGTTCATGGGACCCAAGGGCCCAGGTGTCCTAATTTTTTTGGCTCTGTTGATAGGAGCAGTGGCCAGGAGAGACACGACAAACAAGGTAGAGTATCTTCACATGGGGCAGAGAGGGAGGAAGAGAGGGAGAGAAGGAAGGAGAGGGAAGGAAAGGAAGGGGAGGGAGGAAGACAAGGAGAGAGAGAGAGAGAGGGAGAGAGAGAGAGAGAGAGAGAGAGAGAGAGAGAGAGAGAGAGAGAGATCTTTCCAAGCCTCAGGCTCAGCTCCCAGGAGCAAGCTGTTCACAGACAAATGGGTGAAGTTGCAGAAAGGTTCCTAATGACACAATGATTTCAAAGTGATTATCTGGGACAACAGTAATTACATCCAAGAACAGAGAAGGTCGCGGCCATGGGTCCCACTGCTCCTCAGCAGTCAACTCTGTCAAGTGGCCACTACCACAGGTAGGAGGAGCAGGAGCTGAGGGAGGCCCAGGTGTCACCTAGCTCTGTGGTAGTGACTCCTCTGGGGCCACTCAAGGCTTGTGTCCCCGTAGAGAGGTTTGCTGCTGGTCCTCAAGCCACCCAGGAAGCCCTGGCTCTGGTGGTTTCTTGGGCAGATTTTGTGTTGTGTTTCTGTAGGGAATGTGGCCTAGGCCTCATCCTTGGCCGCTCCGTCATTGCTTCTCTCCTCTCCCTGTCCCTTCTCTAGTTGTTCCAGCACCATGGCTTTATATGCTCACCCATCCTGTTGCTGCCTGATCTACCCACATGGCCATCCACTATGTCACATGCCTGCCTATCCATCTCCCTCCACTCCCTCTTCCTCCCTTACCCAACCACTGTGTGGGATCCACCGTCCTAAGTTTTAGCCTTCCAGTAGGATCTAGAACCCTAGGAGAACTTCCTACAGGGTTCTCTTCAGCCTTGCACGCCCCCTCCCTCGTTTCCTCATCCACACATCCCACTACTCTCCACCCTCCTATCTGGGGCCATTCATGCTCGCTGCCTTCCCATGGAGCCATCTGCCCAGTATGTCTTCACTTACCTCCTCACTTCTCCTCCATGTTTACTCTCGCACTCTCGTTTCCAGCTGAATGATTGACTGCACACTGTCCACCCATATGTCACCCACCACTGTCTACTGTCCACCTATCAAACATCTATCACCTGTCACCGTCATTTGTCCCCCATTAACAGTAACCCATTACCCATCAGCCATCACCTATCACCCACCCACCCATCACAGAGCAGTCATCCATCCACCCATCTACCCATCCACTACCCACCCATCCATCCATCCATCCATCCATCCAACATCCATCCACCCATCTACCCATCCATCCACTCATCCATCCATCCAACATCCATCCATCCATCCATCCATTCATCCATCCATCCATCCACCCATCCACCTATCCATCCATCCATCCATCCACCCATCCACCTATCCATCCATCCATCCATCCATCCATCCATGTGTCCATCCATCCGTTCGTCCGTCATCCATCCATCCATCCATCCATCCATCCACCCACCCATTCATCCATCCATGTGTCCATCCATCCGTCTGTCCGTCTGTCTGTCCGTCCGTCCATCCATCCATCCATCCATCCATCCATCCATCCATCCATCCATCTATCCACCCACCCATCTTTCACCTTCCCACCACACACTCAACTATCACAAATCACTCCATCACTCATTGTACAACATTCACCGACCCACCACTCACCACCCATCCACTATCACCCTAATCATAACCTATGATCCATCTACCAATCACTCAGGAGCTATCACCCTCCCCCCCCCGAATTACAAGCATTCTTTCATCCATACACCCAACACCTAGCTGCTGCCCGTCCATCATGTATCACCATCACACCATCTCCCATCCACCTCCCATCCATCCTCCATCTAACCATCATCTGTGATCCACGTGCCACTCGTTCACGTGGTAGTGTCAATGAAGATGGCACCACAGGCTCATAGGGAGAGACACTGTAGAGAGTGTGCTCTTGTTGGAGGAGGTGTGGTCAGGTTGGAGGAGATGTGGCTTTCCTGATGTAGGTGTGGTCTTTTTGGAGGAGGTGTAGGCTTGTTGTAGTAGGTGAGGCATTGTTAGGGAGGTGTGGCCTTGTTGGAATAGGCATGGCCTTGTTGGGGAGGTGTGGTCTTGTTGGAGGAAGTGTGTTTCTGGGGGCGGGCTTTGGGATCTCAGAAGCTAAACCTAGTGGATCAGTTATCCACCCACTCCCTTCCACACACTCCTCCCCCAGCTTCTTGGCATCACCACCTTCATCTTTTCCACTTCTATCAGGACTTCAAGGTCAGCTTCAGTCTGCCCCCCCCTACTTCTTCTGGTTCCCTCCCCTCCCACTTTCTCCTTGGCACTCTCTTCTGGTCTCTGTGTCCTTCTAGCCATGCTAGCTCATGTTTCCTGTATGGTCCTTCCCTCTCACTGCTCCCACAAACCCTATCTTTCCTAGACCTGTGTGGTGGTTGGAATATGCTTGGCCCATGGCAAGTGGCATTATAAGAAGGTGTAGCCCTGTTGGAATAATAGGTGTGGCCTTATTGGAACAAGTGTGTCACTGTTTAGTTGGGCTTTGAGGTCTCCTAGTGCTCAAGCTCTACCCAGTGTGGAAGAGCGCCTCCTCCTGGCTGCCTGCAGAAGACAGTCTTCTCCTGGTTGTCTTTGGATCAAGATGTAGAACTCTCAGTTCCTCCAGCACAGTGTCTGCCTGCATGCTGTCACTGCTTCCCATCATGACGATAATGAACTAAACCTCTGAAACTGTAAGCCAGACCTAACTGAACATTTGCTTTTATAAGAGCTGCCTTGGTCATGGTGTCTGTTCACAGCAATGAAACCCTAACTATGACAATGTCCATCACCTTGCCTCCGCCCTCTCCTTTGCTCCTAGTGCCTGGCTGAAACCTGCCTGTTGATGTCTGTCCTTCTTTGAGGTTTATTTTAGGATCTCTGCTTCTAGCAAGCTATATACACCATACATAGACACAAGTCTTCGGCCAGAGGATGAGAGTCTCAGAAGAGTAAGGGTAGGTCACCAGGTTCACAGGGGAGGCTTTTTCCCCTTGAAGGAGTTAACAGTGTCTATGTCTGTGGCAGGTGAAGGGTTACGTGGGATTGCCTGTCCAGAGTCCGGCAGCACACATGGCATAAACTCTACTCATAGGGAGCTCAAGTGAAGAGGACAGGAAGAGTGGATGAGAGTCCCCAGTGTGTGTGAGGGGCACTGATAAGATCAGTGGTGGGGGACAGACTGGTTTCTGGGGATAGTATCCTGTGCTTTGGTTTTGTTTGTTTTTTTTTGTTTTGTTTTAATTGCAGGGCCTCTATTATAACCACTGTCATGTACTTTGGAAATAATAAAAGCAAATCCAAGAATGGGCAGTGTAGACAGCGGGACATGGTTAGATCAACTGTATCCAGGCAGGGATCTAGGACCTGACTGCAGGCATCCATTGCTCATTAGAGGCAGGAGAGCTGCCCTGGCATATGTAGGCCTGTGCAGAGTCTGTGGTCACAGGGGTTCCCTGCTGAGGAACAAGGCACCAGGCCCCAAAGGTGATCTCCCCAGAGACAAGTCTCTGACCCACACAGGAGAGTACTGACATGGAGTTTCGAGGCTCAAAGCCAGCACTGCATCCTGTAATGTGATGTCCTTTCCTGTAGGATGGCTGATTTCATGGGATAACTATTTTTCGCACGGTGGCTTAGTTCTCTATGGGCCTGGTGGAAAAGCCTTTTTCATTTATTTGTTTTGTTTATTTATTTGAGACACAGTTTCATGTAGCCCAGGCTGGCTCCCAAGTTGCTAATCTATCCTAAGATAACTTTGATCTTTTGATCCTTCTGCCTCCTCCTGTCAAATGCTGGGATTACATGTACCGCCAGGCCCAGTTCATGAGGTGCTGGGAAATCAAAACCAGCATGGAAGGGCCCCAGGGACTGACAGAGATGCAGACTGACAGGGGGAAGGAGCCAGAGTACACAAGAAGACCTGGGAGGCTTTCCCACCTGGGCTTCACACAACAAACAGGGCATGCTCAAGAAAAAGAAGCACACAAGAGGCCGATAAATGCCCGTGGGGCTCATGGCCCAGCAGTCTCTGCTCCCCAGCCCTCTCTGATTCTCAGGAGTGTGTAAAAAACCATTTCTTTTTTTTTAAAGTTACAATTGTTTATTTACCTATTTACGGTGTGTGTGTGTGTGTGTGTGTGTGTGTGTGTGTGTGTTAGGGGGTATCATGCACATGCTACAGCATACATGTAGAGCTCAGAGGACAACTCGAAGTAGTCAGATCTCTCTTCCTACCATGTGGACCCTGAGGATCGAACTTGGGTCATTAGGCTTGGCAGCAATCACCTTCATCCACTGAGGCCGCCTCTCACTGGCTCCTAATTTCTGGTTCTAAGCGTGTTTCTGGTTCAGTTCTCTGCTCTGGAGCAAAGAGCCTGAACACTCTAGTGGTATTGTCTCTGGGGAGATCTTGAAAGCAGGTCCTGGCTTCTAGCGTTTGCCCATTACCCTGATGTAAATGGACCCAGTGTAGATGATACCAGTTCACAAAGGTGATGACATTACCCACGGGACTTGGGCAAGGGCGCTGGAAGATGTCATCATGGAAAGCTGGGCAGACAAACGCTAGAGAAGCCATCCTGACTGAACTTGTGATGGGTATGTGAACTTCAGGGCTGACAGAGTCACCATCCTGGAGAGATGGAAAAGTGGGATTTTCCAGAATGGCTCAGGTGAAAGGCAGGCGGGAGAATGGCGGTTGGGCAGTCTGACTTGAGTTCCTATTCAGACTTTACCACTTGGTAATGACGTGACTCTGAGCCTTTGGGGTAAATGAATCTATTAAGTCAATAGACAATTATTGAGCACCTGCTGTATGTCAGGTGCTAGAAAGAGAGAGTAAATGAGGCCACAAAAAAAAATCTGTCTCTACTGATGAGCTTATGTGTGTTGTTCTGATGTGACAACCAGTCATTTGTCAAACAGCAGGCCCCTCTCCTCCCATGTCTCCTCCCCTCTTCTCTCTTCCCCTCCCCTTCCTGCACCCTGAGTATTGCTATGCAGCTCAGGTTTGTCTATAGCTCCATATGTAGCCCAGGCTAGCCTCAGTTCTCCAGCCTTAGTCTCCAGTGCAGGAACTGAAGGCAGTTGGTATTTTCTCATTGGCTCCCGTCATTCGTTGTTGTCTGGATACAGCTGCTTTCTGCACTGCAGGGGTTGGATGGGGAACGGCAGCTCTGGTGCTGATCATTTTCTAGACAAGGACATGTGCTACTAAAAGCACAGTCTTTTGTTTCATTGTGAGGCGTTGGTGCCTGTTGATTTTTAAATTGAAATTGATTCTATGCTTTAGACTGGTACATCTTACGTGGAGTTCAAATTATTTGGTCATTAATGACCTATCCATTCATTCATCCATCCACCTGTCCACCCACCCACTCACCTATTTATCCATCCATCCATCCATCCATCCATCCATCCATCCATCCATCCATCCGTTCATCTATCTACTTGCCTACTTACCCACTCATCTATCCATCTGTCCATCCATCCATCCATCCATCCATCCATCCATCCATCCATTCATACATCCATTCATAAGTCCATCCACTTACCCACCTACTCATCCATCCATCATCTATCTATTCATCTATCCACTCACCTACCTGGTCACTCATCCATCCATCCATCAGTCTGTCCATCCATCCATCCATCCGTCTATCCATCCATCCATCCATCCATCCGTCTATCCATCCATCCATCCATCCATCCATCCATCCATCCATCCATCCACACACCCACCCACCTCTAGCCCCAGGAGATGTGTTACCAATCTCAGGGCTTTCTTCTCTCATGCTTCAGCCATTTAACCCTTAGTTTACTTGCCTGCACTCTGCCCCAGGAAGCTGGGCTGACTTATGTCACTGGTGAAGTTGGCTCAGGTACCCTAGTCCTTGAACGTGCATGTTGACAGAACAAACACTGGGACACTTTAGGGCTCAGAGCAGAAAGAGCATGGACAACTGAGTCAGGGCTACCCATCTAGGGCCTATCTGAATGGAAGGATCCCTCACCAGTGGCCCACTTTCCTGTGGAGAGACACAATCCAGGGTCATCATGACTCTGTGGCTTCCTTCCCAGAAGTATCTACAACCTGGCCCTCCTCTGTCACACCACACCAGTGCAGTGAGCTCCGTTCTTCCTCCTCCCTTCCAGCCTCAGGCCTTTCATCTCCCTCTTGGCTCCCCCTGGGCAATTATTTACTATTTCCTTCCGCAAAGTGCTTCTGAGGCATGGCTCTTATGAAAGATGTTCCTTGGGATAAAGTGGAACGGCGTCATAATTCACCCAGGCTCCAGCCGAAGCGTTTGAACGACAACACATTACTGTCCAATTTTGCCACTCTCTGCTGCAGATGGCAGCATGAGTCCCCACTTGGGCTCACAGCAGAACTGAACAGAAAGGCTTCGGCAGCTGTGTGTGTGTGTGTGTGTGTGTGTGTGTGTGTCGGAGCTCCTGCAAGCTGAGGGATAACTCTTCCCCCTCCTTGGTGTCTCCTACAATTCATGGTTCAGGTACCAAGTGACATAGAAAGACACGGTTCTGAGTCAGACTGAGTGCTAGGCCCAGTGTAGCTCCCAGTAGGTTTCAAATCATGCACCAGACGCTCGGGACTTCGTCTCTGCACCTTCACAGGGGGACTCAGATATCTCCTCACAACTTTAGTCTTGATGATCACCATGAGATAACGCGAGTTTGTTAGCAGTGGTTGTGGAGATGACTCTAAAATCAACACCTCAAAGGAACCAATCAATATTAGTTCATGCTGTTCCTGAGGCTGGGGACGCAGGAGCACTTTATCTGGGTGATTTAGTTCATCATGAACTGTCTGAGTCAAGATGTCAGCTGCCATATGTCACCACTCGCCTGGGCCTGGGAGATTTCCCCATGGCCACCGCACCTCCTCATTTTCTCATTGGCTGGTGCAGAGGCTTCGTGTTCACCGGGCCGGTGGTGACCTGGTAGACAGGGTGGACCGGTCAGGAGAGTGCATTTAAGATGGCACCACATCTTGATGGATCTGCGTAGGTTTTTTTTTTAATTTGTCTGTTTTCATCTGATTTTGGATTATTGCAAAAGGGGCGTGTGCAGAGGTCAGGAGGTCGCTCCTACATTGTGGAGTGAGTGTCTCTCTTGTCCTTTCTGCTGTTCTTTATACTTCCATCTATCTGGCCCCTGAGCTTCCTGGCGGCTCTCCTCGGTCTGTCTCCCATCTCATTATAAAAGTGCCAGGAGGACAGATGTGCACCACCCCCTCTGGCTTTTTACCTGGGTTTTGGAGAGTAAACGCCAAAAGGAAAGCACATAGCAAGCACTTTGCCAGTTGAGCCGTACCTTGGTGGTTTTAATAAAGGTACAGACGTATCCAACAAACACTGTAATACATTTGTAATACAACAAATACTGTAAAAATTTTAAATTACATAGTATTTATGTATTTTGTGTGTAGAGGTCAGAGAAGAGCTTGAGGGGTTGGCTTTTCTCTTCTTCCACTGGGAGGGAGCAGGGAATTGAACTCAGGACATCAGTCTTGGCGGCAAGCTACCCGCTGGACGATCTCATCAACTCTGCCTATAGTATAACTTCAGACCATTTTATCATCCACTAAATTTCCTTGTGTTCAGTTTCACATAACATCCCACCCACCATCAGGCAAGCACGATTCTGCCTTTCACTAATCTCCTCACTGGCTCATTTAAATTATAGAATATGTACAGTTTCTGTTGGGTTCTTTCACTTGGCAGCGTGCTGTGCTCTTAACCAAGTGGCCATTCTTTTTGGTTGCTTAGTAGCACTCCACTGTCTGGATGTACCACAGTAGTTCACCGTTTGTTTGTTGATGGGCTTTTAGAGTGTTTCCAGTTTTAGTTTATGTCCAGTGATGTAGCTGTGCCTGCATGTGAGCATCTCCACCTAGACATATTTTCTTTCCTCTTAGGCAGTTTCCTTGGAGCACGCTGCCTGCGTCTTGGTACGTGTGTGATTCTCTCTGTAACACACTGCCCACAGTTTCCAGTTTCCATTACCAGAGCCCCAGGGCTCCAGCTCTCCTGCATCCTTAGCCTGAGGCAGTGTCTGTCTCTCACTGTCGGCCCTGAGCACTTTTCCGGTGTTTTCTACGCTCGTCAGAGCAATATCTCTCTGATGAACTGCCCTTTCCGACCCATTCTCCGACGGCTCGTCTTTCGGTTCATCTAAGCTTTTTTGTATTCGGGATACAAGTCTATCACCAAGCATATAATTTACAAATACCTCCTCCTGGTCTGTGGCTTGTCACTGTGCCTTCTTAACAATGTCCCCTAAAGTGTAAAAGTTTTGAATTTTGATGAAGTTAAATTCATCAATATTTTCTTTCCATCAACCACGCCGTGACTGTCACAGACACACATCTCTGTCCAACCCAAGGTTAGGGAGAGTTCGTTTACATTTCTTCCCCGAAAGATTTATAGTTTTAGTTTCACTTTGTACTTTGTGTGTGTGTGTGTGTGTGTGTGTTGGTCCATTTCAAGTGATTTATTTTATGCTGAAAGATAAAAGTCTAACTAGGTCTTTTTTCACATATGAATTTCCAGTTTCCTTGAACCTGTAGTTGAAGCCCTCACTGTTGCTCAGGTGACTGCTATAAGACCTTAGCTGAACCTTTGACAGGTGACCATGAATGTCTCCACTCACTTTTGATCTTTCCATTGTGTTCTGGGGTCCCGATTTTGTGCCAGTGTCATACTTCATCAAGATTAGTCTAGACTGGTCATTGTTCTCATGGCTGTGACAAAGCACAAAACAACCCGAGAGAGGGAGGGCTTCTCTTGGCTATCAGTTTGAGGACACAGTCTATCACGATGGGTAGAGTGTGGCGGTGGGAGTGGGAGGTGACTGGTCACGGCTCATCCCCAGTCAGGGAGTGGGGATGGAGAAATGGACGCTAATGCCCCACTCAGTGTCCCCCTTTCATCCAGCCCAGGTTCTGGCTCCTGGGATGGTGCTGCCCATTCAGGATGTCTTATCTTTGCTCGGTTACATCTCTCTGAAAGCACCTTCAGGTACGTCTCCTATGTGTCTGCAAATCTAGTCATGAAGCTGGGCATCACACACTCCATCTCTGCTTTGATGACTCTTCTAAGTCTACTTCATCTGGAGTCATTGGGCCGCTCCGCATCCAGTTTCTACACAAGAGCCACCTGGGTCAGGTATGCATGGCACTCTTGTGTTTCCGTCTCCTTTGGTCACAGAACATGTGTGGTGTCACAAGCTACATGTCAGGCTGTCTTTCTTTGCTCTTGTGGTGCTGCTACTGGGACCTGGGGGCCTCACCTGCTGAGCAAATCCTGTACCACTGAGCCCAGCTCCCTGGCCATGTCCGAGGAATGTCACGCTAGGTTTTTGCTTAAGTCTCTCAGATCTATCCTGGTAAAATGTGGACATAGACCACACTGTTAGGGGGTGACAATGGGACACTTTAGGGCCTGCCACCCTGGGAACAGAGGAGGCCACTTTCTCAGAGGGAAGATCCCATGGGTGCTCCAAACCAACCCACCAGCTTCCCAGAGGCCTCTCATCCTCTGGATGGTATTAAATGGGAGAGCTGCAGCTCAGAGATGGGGTGAGGGTTTGTGGGAGACGACAGAGATATAGGCTCTCAATGAAGCCCAAGCTTGCCTAGTGACTTGAGATATTTGTCTTCTCCTAAGACTGGAAAGTGTATATTCAATTGCTTGGCACCTACAGACCCTTGAGCATGGCTATTGAGTGTGGCAGAGGGTAGAGGACTCTAGATGGTTCTGTTCGTTGAGGTGCTGTACCTTGTTGACAGTAAGTTACCAACTGGTGTCACCCTCAGGCCCCCAAAGAGGTCATGTGGAAAGTCAGACAGCAGTTAATGAGTACCTATCTTCATGATGCTAGGACAGAGGCTTGCTGGTTGGAGATGGACTCATCCAGCCTCAGCTTAGAGGACTGGGCTCTGGCTTGGGCTCAGTACAGGATCACCTCTTAGGTTCCTGCTGGGACTTGGCCGAAGGCTGGTGGTTTCTCTTCTTGGCCCAGATTAGCAGAGGGCAGGGGAGTCGGCAGAAGCACAAGAGGCCAGGGGGGTTAGTTCCAGAATGGTCACAGGATTGCTTTGTCTGCAGACTCTGGCCAAGTCAATCCCACAGCCACACCCGACATCCATGGGGGTAGGATTCACTCTGCTCTTTCTAGAAAGTAGTTCTGCAGGGCCTATCTCAAAGGAGGAGTCTGCACAGTTGTAAGCAGAGAAGGAGTAAGGATTGTGAGCTGAATATGACCCAGCTCCCTTCCCAGTCCTAAAACCTATGGTAGACACCATGCTGCCCTGAGTATTCGAGGGACTTTAGCACTGGTGACCTTTCCAGTGGGCTTAGGGGTGACCTGTAACCCTCATGTCCTCTTTCCTGGGCTGCAAGTCACAGGTCCATGTCACATTCGTACAGTGACAAGAGGAACCCCACTGATGCTTGTCTCCACCAGGGCAGCGAACGTCACTGAATGTCTGCCATGGCCAGCGCTGTGCTCAGTGACTCTCTCTGGAGCTCTCTGAGAGGTAGATGACATCATCTCCATTCCACAGAGGAGAAAAACAAGATCTGGAAGATGACATCACTGAAGTCCCCAGTGGAGTTGACATGCAAATGGTAACCTTTCACGCTCCTCAGGGCCCTTTTTTTTGCGAAGATCTTTCTTCAGTGTGTTCCAGGGAGCATCTCTTGTAACCCAGGTTGGCTTTAAATGCCCTGTGAAGCTGAGGATGGCCTTGAACTTCTGGCCATATTGCCTTTATTTTCTCACTGCTGGAATTCCAGGGCCTGGATTCAGAAGACACTGGGAATGAAAACCGAGGCTTTCTGCATGCTAGGGAGATGCTCAACCACCCGAGCCACATCCTCTCCCTTGGAAATAGATTTGAGCTTGAATCTACAGGTCTTACAGCTTGTGGAATTAGATGCCCTCCCAATGTAGAGGAGTAAACCCTGCATTCTCGGAAACACTCAAACAGAAACCGAGGTGGCCAATTTCTGGAGATGTGGGGGCGGGCCTCGGAGAAGGCAGAGGCTGTAGATGAGCCAGCTCCTCCAAAACACTCCTTCCAGATATGGGGAGTCTCTTGGTCACTGTTCTATTGCTGTGAAGAGATACCATGACCATGGAAACTCTTCCACAGGAAAGTATTTAACCGGGGCTGACTTACAGTTTCAGAGATTAGGGTCATGGTCATCGTGGTTGGGAGGATGGCAGCCTGCAGGCAGACATGGTGTTGGAGAATAGCTGAGAGGTCTACGACCAGATCCGCAGGTCATAGAAAGAGAGAGCCTCTGGGCTTGGTGTGGACTTCTGAAATCTTGAAGCCTACCCCAAGTGACACACTCCCTCCAACAAGGCCACACCTTCTAATCTTTTCAAACAGTACCGCTCCCTAGTGACCAAGCATTTAAATCTATGAGCCAATGGGGGTCTTTCTCTTTCAAAGCACCACAGGGAGGGAGACCAATGGTCACACTCAAGTCAGCTGCTCAGCTGACATAGGCTCACACTTTGAGTCGAAGTCTTTGGCTCCCAGGTTTAATAACCACAGTTTGTCCCTTCTGGACACGTAGTGTAACTTCCCTGCTCTATGGAGGTGACAGGTGATGGAGGCCCACAGAGGTTGTCACACAGGACTCCTCCGTGCAGGGATTGGACCTAGGTCTTAGGTGGATATCTCTCTGATTCTTAAGTGGACCTCTGGGCTGGGAG
Organism: Grammomys surdaster; assembly: GCF_004785775.1. NCBI lineage: Eukaryota > Metazoa > Chordata > Mammalia > Rodentia > Muridae > Grammomys > Grammomys surdaster. The sequence continues at coordinate 1,061,284 of NW_021620793.1, read as the reverse complement.
TCTGCTGTCTCAGCTGCCAGGCCAGAAGGGAGGTGACAGGAGGCGGAGCCACCCTCCACCCACTCCATTTCTCATTTAGACCTGCAACAGTGGTGAGGCTCAGCTCGGAGCTTTCTGCTCTTCACACCACACAAAGTATTCTCTTCTACCCCACCCCCTCCTCCGAGACTTCCCCGAGATTATTTGTGTTATAAAACCTAGAGGGGATTGAACCGTTTTGCTGGACCTGTCCTGTCAAACTTGGCCTCGGGGAGGAGGCTGCTTCAGCAAGAAGGGATTTCCTAAGTGGCCTTCTTCCTGCAGGCGGGGCTAGAGGTCCAGCACAGCCTGGGCCCACTCTGTCTTCTTCCTGTAGAGGGCCAGAGAATTGGGGAAAAGCAGGCCTGGCTCAGGGAAGGCAGCAGGCAGGCCACACTGCCTGAGCCCATTCTCTGTCACTTTAGGAGACAAGAGTCGGGCTCCAGTTTCTAGCAGCTGATGAGCTCTTCCTGTCTTAGTCCCCTCCCCTTCCCCGTCCTCTCAGCGAGTCTGTCAGTAATCTCTGGTGGAGCAGCTGTCTCGCAGTCATCTGCTTATTCCTCACCACGGGGACAGGCTGGGGAAAGGCTGGAGTCAGGACGATACCTGTTGTACAAGCATGAGCACCTCGGTTCATTCCCAGAGCACACCTGAGCATGAGGTACTTGCTCATATCACACAGCTGAGGACCCAGAGGAGGACAGACCCCTGGGACTCACTGGCCAGCCTTTACCCAAATTGGCAAGCCCAGGTCCCAGAGAGCAAGTCTCCCAGAAGGAAGGAGATGGCTCCCGAGGAAGGAGACTGGTGTGGACCTCTGGCTAACACATTCATAGACATGCACCAGCACACATTAACATACACACACACACACACACACACACACACACACACACACACACAATCAACACAAACATGCATATCAACACACAGACAT
>NW_021620793.1:1048432-1060319 GCF_004785775.1 Grammomys surdaster | reverse complement strand
CACAATCAACACAAACATGCATATCAACACACAGACATAAACACACACACTCACCCACACATACAGAGACACAATCAACACATGCATGCATATCAACACACAGACATAGACACACACATACACACCACTCACAGTCAACACATGGATGTGTGTCAACACACACATACATACACACACACACACACACACCCTGAGAAAGGGAACCCGAGCTGCAGGGAGGTGAAGGGTCAGTTTGAATCACATCAAGTTGCTGTTTTTATACAAAAGCAACCAAGATGGCTGTTGGCTACTTCATCAGGAGAACACACACCTTGTGTGTGTATAACAAACCCACCCACAGTGCATGAGTCCATACCTCACCCTAGCCATATCCTTTTAGCTGAGTTATTGGCTTCTGTGTGGATGAGGAGGATATAGGATCAGGCAGCTGTATCCTCTCAGTTCAGATGTCTCTCCACAACAGGCACCCAGGCTCAGTTAACTGTGACAGCTAGAATTCCTGTCAAGAACCTGTGGTCTAAAAAAGCTGAGTGACAGTCTAGAATCTGAATAGCCTGGAGAGGTTGGAATGTTGCAAGTCAAGAGCTTAGGCCCCTTAATAGCCGTGTATGGCCTCTGGTGTTACACGACTTGACATCTTTTATGACCGTTAGAAAAATCTTTTGGAACGTATGAAGAGGCCCCTGGTTTTCACCAGAGGACTGTGAATGTGTCAGACAGCTTTTAAAGCCGATAGCCGAGTCTCTCCACGTTTCTGTAACTTGCCTACCTAATGTACCAACCAGTGTGTGTGCAGAGTGCTGTTTTATGGCTTGCTTTCTTCTGTTACTATAAACATTTATGAAACCATGACCTCAATGGGACATGGAATTTGAGGTAACTGAACCCTGAGTTCCCAGGACAGAGTCACTCAAATTTGTTTGCAGAATAAACTGTCTTCCTGTCCTTTGAGGTGAATGGGAATGGCCGTCCACAGGATCGTAGGGAGAGGTTTACAGTGTAGAGCCTTGCTGGAGAAGGCAGTCATTGGGGTGGGCTTTGAGTACATGCCGTCTCTCCCCACATCTGGCTCCTGACGGAGATGAGAGCTCTCAGAGTCCTGACCTCCTGCCGTGCGTGTCTGCAGTGATGGACTCTTCTTACTCCCTGCAATGGCGAGCCAAGTAAATGCTTCTGTCAGTTGCACCTACTATGTGTTTCTTTACAACATAAAAGTAACCAACACAGGGCTGTTTGTTATTCTATACAAGCCACGCCCACCGGCTCCGAGGAGTCACCTGGGCAGAGGGCCTTGCTTCACCATTAGCACTAGATACTGTGTAACAAGAGATCCAACGTTTGCTGTCTTAAAATCACATCTTTCCGGGGCCTGGTGGGAAGGCTCTGTTGGGGAAGTGCCCGATGCCAAAGCATGAGAACCTGGGGTTGAGTTCCCAGCTCCCATAGAAAGGCCAGGCATGGTGGTGTGTGTGCATCTCTAACCTCCGGACTGGGGAGACAGAGGCAGGAGGATTCCTGAAGCTCGTTAGTCAGCCTCCAGATTCAGCAAAAAATCCTGTCTTTAAAAAAAGGATAGAGGTTGAAGAAGACATCAAAAGTGGAAGTAGACATTCATAGGTACACACACACAAACACACATACACACACACACATGTGTACACACACACCACACACACACACCACACACATGTGTACACACAAACACAAGCAGACATGTACACACACATGTGTACACACACACACTACACACACACCACACACATGTGTACACACAAACACAAGCAGACATGTACACACACACACATGTGTACACACACACACACACACACAAGCTCACAGTGGTTATGAACAACATATACAAACTAACCCAAATCCCAAATCCTAGTATGGAAAGGGGAGTTGGGCGCAGAGTTTCTGATTTTCTTCATTCATTCATTCATTCATTCATTCATTCATTCATTCATTCATTCATGGTGTTTTCAAGACAGGGTTTCTCTGTGTAGTCCTGTAGACCAGGTTAAACTCGAACTCAGAGATCTGCCTGCCTCTGCCTCCCAAGTGCTAGGATTAAAGGTGTGCATCGCCACTGCCCAGGTCAGTTTTCTCTAAGAGTGTAGGCCCTGGGAAGTTTACCATGCGCCAGTGGAAGGCCACACACCCGAGAGTATATAGGTTGCACAAATCGGACTTCATGGTTGGAATAAAAGTACACAGATGGGGTTGGTGTGTGAGGAGAGTAGGTTTGGGAGGAGTTGGGAATGCATATGACAGAAATACAGTATATGGAGTTCTCAAAGAACTAATAAAAAAACCTAACTGGCAACAAAGAAATTCAATGTATTTGAAAATTTACATAAGTGAAAAAGGTTGGTGGGTAGACTAGCCTTACAGATCTGCAAGTGGCCATCCATGACACAAAGATGGAGGTAGCCAGCTGCTCACTCGGGGCTCAGGTTCCCTAGATTTGCAGCCCGCCCAGTCAGAGACTACATTTCCCAGCATCCTTTGCGTTTAGGTGTAGTCACCAGACCAGCTCTCACCAATGGGATGGGATCGAACCAAAGAGGGAGGTCACCTCCCTCCGCATCCCTGTAAGGACCATCCTAGGACATTAAGTGTGAAGCAGCCCAGGTAAAAGGGTCTTGGGTCCCTAGTCACCACAAAGACCCACATCAGACCGTTTGAAGAACAAGAAATGCATTTGGGAAAGCTGCCGAGATCTGGGGTCCTTCGTTTTACAGTGGTCTTACTATTAACTAATGGCTCCTAGGCCCACTCCTTCCAGCCACCTCCTCTACCCTATCCTCTGTGGGCCGCATCCCTCCTTTACACAGAATGTCTACAGGCAACCCAAGACCAAGAAGCACGCCAGAGGGCCCCAGGCTCATGGCCAACAGAACGGACCATGTAACCCCCCCTTTTAATTGTTTGATAAGGGCCAATGAGGGAGATGGCTCTATAGGCAAGGTGCCTGTCACCAAGCTTCGGGACAAAGCCCTGGAGTCCACACGGGGGAAGGAGAGGACTGATCTCTGCAAGTTGTCTTCCGGCTGCGGGACATGAACTGCAGCACGTGCCTCCCCCGCCCTCCCCCCAACCCCCAAGAAATAAGTAAATTAATGTGATAAAAATTTAAGCAATACTTTGACCAAAGCTCCAGGCTGCCTGCTTGTGAGGATGTCCTCCAAACTGAGCAGCTGTGCCCAGATGTGACGGGGGACACCAGGGTCAGCCAGCGGCGGCATCTGCCTGGTTCCATCCGCCCAGGTGGAGGGAGGGGGAGGGGCTGGATGTCGGACTTCCGTCTGTCACCTTTCATGTGTCCGGTTCTTATAATCTCCCTGGCTCCAGTGTCCTTTGCTATTCAACAAGGGGATTAGACATATGGGGGTTGTGGGAGGGGTTTCTAATGAGAAGCGACTCTGGACTGTTGCCCGGACCTGAGATCCGGTGGGGCTCAGGCTTCGGTGTGGTGTCTGCTAACCTGGACTCCGGGTTGACTCTTCGCATGAGCATCTTGCTTGCCTCTTCTTTTGTTCTCTCTCACATCTGTGCGGGACATCTTCTGGAAAGACATCAATGCCAGGGCCCGACACTCGGGGTTTTGAACGTTGCTTTTCTGTCTCGCCTGCTGCCGGTATTCCGGTTAGTTCGGCTGCCATGCTGACCCTTTGATCAGAGGCTACCGCTCCTTCTTCCTGGCAGGCAGAGTTTCAATGTCTTCACCAAGAAACTGGTCCAGCCTCACCTCATGCTCACACAAGGGGCCCTGAGTGTGGAGAGTCACCAGGGCTCTGTCACACGAGCCTCCTCCTCGATGTCCTGCAAGCTGTCTGGGTCACACCGGGCTCTGGGGTGACTCCCGCTGCCGTAGCTAATTGCGTTTGGTTCTGTAAGACGACCATTTCCTCCTTTTCTGACTCATGTTAAGTCCTTTGGAGCAAGAATGCGTTTCCTGCTTTTGCGTTCCTCACAGGTCCTTGGGTAGAGCCCAGCAGAGTCAAGGAAATCAAATCAAGATGACATTTATTTAATGCGGGCTAACCGTCAGGCACCCCGCTGGGGGCGTTGGCAACTCGCTCTAATTTGCTTCTCACCAAGTGGGCCCTGGGAATGGAATAACTGGACCTGCATTTTTGCACATAAAGAAACTGACACAAGACAGACAGCGTCCCAACACCAAGGTCACACAAAGGGGAACACAAAAGTGGAATTTCAGCGGTTATCTTTCTTGCTCGAAAACATCTAGCATCTATTTGTAATTAAAAAAAAATCTTCTGGGTCTCTGTGTGTGCGTTTGTGCATGCCTGTTTGTGCACGCCCCACAGAGTTCCTGTGGAGGTTAGAAGACAACCTTGGCTATCAGTCCTCGCTGGCCATCTTGTTCAGGGCAGGGTCTCTTTGTTGTCCCTGGCTGCATACACCAGGCTAGCTGGCCTAAGAGCTTCCGGAGATGTCTCTGCCTCCTTGGAGGAGTGCTGGATTTACAGGCATGCACCACAGTGCCCCTATTCCTGCACTTCCCTCTTCAGGGATTCGAACTCAGGTCCTCATACTTGCTTGCAGTCACTTTACCCACTGAGGCAGGGAATGTGTTTCTATTTATTCATTTTTTAAAAATAATTAGGTAATTAGTTGAGTCTGGGTCTCACTGTGTAGCCCCTGCTAGTCTGGAACTCAATATATAGACCAGGCTGGTCTCGAATTCAGATATTCTCCTGCTTCTGCCTCCTGAGTGCTGGGATCAAAGGCGTGCTCCACCACCGCCTGGCCTTCATTCAGCATTTACCAAGCTATGAGGCTAAATTCCTGGCTGTTGGAAGTTGGGGTAGGAGGGACAGGATGGAACTGCGTCAGCGTCTCCAGAACATCGTGATTAAGGGCAAAAAGACTCAGGAATCTAGCTCTGGGGCTTCAGATCTATGCCAGCATTTGAGCTGGGTGCCATGCACAAGGCTTTTCCTGTCTTTCTGGTTCTGACTGTCTGTGTGGGCAGCTATTATGATACCAGCCATTGCTCTACTCTGTCTTCTAAAGCCTTAGGCTGTACTTATAGAGCACTTACTGTATACTGAGGCCACTCAGAGTGAGTCCATGTGTAACTGGCATTTTGCTGGTCCAGCCCTCTTTGCATGAATGCAATTATTTTATTGCTTCTATTTGAAGGGAGGAAACTGAGGCTCAGTGCTACTGGTATCCAGACATAGTCTGCCTGGCTCGATAGCCTTTGGCTCGAGCTCTCTGACCTGTGTACTGTGTACTTGATGAATGGGTGACAGAGTTGAATGACTGAAACCACCTAGACAAGTATTGCCAGGCCAATGGGGGGGGGGTTCCCCGAGTCCCTGAGGGGCCACTTCAACCATATCCATCTTTCCCTTGAGTCAGAACTCAGAGTGAAGTCGTGCTCCCAGGAGGGAGACCTTGGGAGCCACTCCTGGCCCTGTTCTGGAGATAGGGTGGCCCAGTGTGACCCATGAGTTCTAGCTGGGTGCTCTGCTTGGTAGGTCCAAGCCCTGTGCTTGGTAGGTCCCTCCTCCTCCTTTCTCTCGGCTCCCTGATGGAAGCAGCCCAAAGGCTGAGTTTCCAGCACCTGAGCAGATTTGAAATGTTTCTGATTTGCTCTCGAAGGTCTATTCCCCACTCTAAGGTCTCTTTGTGCCTTTCCCCCTTTGTGTCTCTAGCTGTTTGAAAGTCAAGATGTCCTTTGAGGAAGATTCTGTGTCCCAAAAGAAGCTGGGGTCTGTCTGGATTCCAGGGATGTGCCTTCCTGCCCTCAATTGCCATGCTTCCTCTCTTCTCTGTCTCTCACACTGTTGTAGGAGCTGTTTCTGCACAGAGAAAGGCACAGGGGGCTGGGGATGCGGCTGAGTCGGTAGAGTGCTTGCCTAGAGAACACGTCTCCAGTTGGGGTGGTGCATACCCGTGATCCCAGCATTTGGGAGGTGGAGGCTAGAGGGCCAGGAAGTCAGGGTCCTTGCGGTTTGAATGAAATGACCTCAGAGACTAGGACATTAAATACTCGGTCCCCAGATGGTGGCAGTGTTTGGAGAGGCCAGGGATGAGCAGCCTTGTCAGAAGGCGTGTCAATGCAGTAGAGCTTTGAGAGTTCAAAGATGCCCAGAATTTTGTGCTCTCTCTGCTTTCTGCTTGTGCTACAAGATGTGGGCTTCTAGCTTCCTGCCCCAGCCACCAGGTCTGCTGCAGGCCCTCCACTTCCTCATGGTGGTAATGGACTCTGTCTTAGGGTTTCCATTGCTGTGAACAAACACCATGACCGAGGCAATTCTTATAAAGGACATTTAATTGGGGCTGGCTTACAGGTTCAGAGGTTCAGTCCATTATCATCAAGTCGGGAACATGGCAGCATCCAGACAGGCATGGTGCTGGAGAAGCTGAGAGTTCTACACCTTGTTCCAACTGAATCCAGAAGACTGTTTCCCACATGGCTAGGAGGAGGGTCACAAAGCCTACCCCACAAGGCCACACCTACTCCAACAAGGTCACACCTCCCAGTAGTGTTGCTACCTGGGTCAAGGGTATTCAAACCACCACAGACTCTTCTCTCAGGAACCCAAATAAAACCTTCCTCTTATAAATTGCCTTGGTTATGGTGTTTCCTTGAAGTGACACAAAATAACCAATTCAGGTACATAGAGAGCTAGAGGCCTGCCTGCTAGAGACCAGGTCTTTAAAAATCCTAAAAACAGAGGCTGGAGAGATGGCTCAGTGGTTTGGCTCCCAGAGGACCCAGGTTTGATTCCCAGCACCCACATGGCAGCTCACAGTCATCTGTAGCTCCAGTTCCAGGGGATCTGACACCCTCACACAGACATCCATGTCGGCAAAACACCAACGCATGTAAAATAAAAAATAAAACAGAGAGAGAGAGAGAGAGAGAGAGAGGGGGGGGGGGATGGCAGGGGGGTTTGAGTGAGAAATGGTCCCCAGTTGGTAGCATTGTTTAGGGAGGGTACGGAGCCTTAAGTGGGTGGAACCTTAAGTGGGTGGAGCCTTAAGTGGGTGGAACCTTAAGTGGGTGGAGCCTTAAGTGGGTGGAGCCTTAAGTTGGTGGAGGCTTATTGGATGAAGTATGTCACTGGGGTGGACTTTGAGGGTTTATAGCTTCACCTCAGTTCCTGTTCACTCTCTGCTTCCTGTGTACAGCCGAGAAGTGATCGAGCCACTCACCACTCTGGCCACTCAACGCCATGCTTTTTCTGCTATAACGAACTCATGCTTCTGGAAACATAAGCCAAAATAAACCTGTAGGGGGAGGTGTGGATTCCTTAATTGGTTCTTGATTGTGTCAAAAAAGAAGACTAGAGCCAGTTGCTGGGTGAAGGGTAAAGGCGGGACTTCTGGGGCCGAGGAGTGGGAGAGGGGACTCAAGGAAGGAAATAGGGGCTTTTTGCCAGGCTTTGGAGAGAGAAACATGAACAACCATGTGAGGCCTCAGGACACCTAGGACATGCAGCCCTCACCATGGGTGGAGTCTGAGGAGGTTGGCTGGAACTAGCTGCTAGCTGATAAGATTAGGGCAGGAGATTCTTCACCCCGCAATTGTGTTATCTGGCTAGTTTTAAAATAATAAAGCTGTCTAGTGTTTTTCTTTCACAGAGCTAAGGTGGGCAGGAGAAAGAGAGAAGATGGGGCAGTTAATGACGGGTTGGCGAAACTAGCCAGGAGGAAGAGGTAACCAGTGGAGTGTGGACAGCAAGCAGCTCCCAGCCTTCTTGGTTTGTGGGTTGGTTGTGTTCAATCCTGAGCTAAGCCAAGTTGGAGCAAGGGGTAGCAGGAGCGGCAGTGCATGTACCACTGCACCGGTGGTAGCATGCTTTTTAAAAATTACACACAACGTAAATCCTTTCTCCTTTAAGTAGCTTTCGGTTAGAACCTCATCTTCCTGGCTCAGGGATGTGAGCTGGAACTGGCCTTTGGCCTCACAGGCTGAGAGGCTGTGGTGCCAAGATATCAAAGCAAGATCCCTGTTATTGTCAACTGCACTGTTACTGCCTGCTGTGCATGCCAGGAATGTTCTTTGTGTCCTCAGTCCCCCGATGCCCACTGACTGTCAGCAAATAATGTCTGACAACCCCTGGATCTCTTCCTGTAACCCCCACAAGGAGATAAGACTGTAACCCAAATTGTGGGCCAAGAAGCTTGCCTGGAGGTGGCAGGGTGTGGCTGCTCTTCAGTCTCCAGGTTTCCTGAGGCCTTCCTAACATGGTAGCCGACTGGAGGGCTTCAAATGACATAAACCAGCTCCTCCATTTCCACGGTTCCTGGGTCTTACCATGTCTGAACTCTCCCCAGAGCCTCCAGGGGAGAGCCCTACCTGCTCTAGCTGCTGCTGGATACCTGGCACTCTTTGACACTGGCTGGCTGGCAGGGGTACCATACTGTTTCCATATGGCTTCTCCACCATCTTGGCCACCACTGGGATTACAGGTGAGCACTGTTGTACCTGGCTTCTTACCTGGGTTTCTGGGGATCCAGGTTGTCAAATAGGCTGCATTCTGAGGCTCCAGAGAGATATGAGGTGGGGGGAGGGCTGCAAGGGTGCACTAAGCCACACAGGTGCTAACCCACCCCTAGTCAGGTGTTTTTAGAAAGACATTTACCTAGCTGGCACTGACAGCCTTCCTGGCCATGTTGTAGATGTAAGGGCCCATGAGTGTGGGACTCGAGACGAATGTAACACACACACTGGGCACTGGCGGTGTGCCGACTGCAAACAGAGCAACAATTCTGTGCACTGTTCTCTCTGTCATTAAATGGACATGAGGCGCGCGTGGGTGGATAGCAGTGTTTGCTTTTGTAATGAGATATATTTAGCAGGTAACGGATTCCAGGAGGCAAAGCAAATGTATTCATTTATTTATGCATTTGTAATTACTGGGGCTTAAGGGATAATGGGAACGCCTTGCTCTGTGCCCGGGGCTGGAAACCAGAGAGGAGCTGGTGTCTGCATCGGCCAGAAGGAGGTCAGATGTCATCCTGACTGCAGATGAAGCTGTCTGAAGGGTGTGGCCTAATGGTTAGCCCCTGAGCAGAGCTGCCCCAGTCTGGCCAGCAAGCAACTCCTGGCTTGTCCTCCCCCTGGCCCAGGGAACACTCTCTGCAGGCAGAGAAGGCAAGTGAGTTGTGCTTGGAGCCCTTTCTAGACTCATCCACCAGAGGCCTGGGGAAGGTGAGGAGTCATCAGTGGGGCAGTGACAGGGGAGAGTGTATGTGTGCGTGCCTGTGTGTGTGTGCGTGTGTGTGAGAAAGAGTGTGTGAGTGTGTATGTGAGAGAATGTGTGTGAGCATGTGTATGGTGTGTGTGAGTGTATGTGTGTGATGTGTGTGAGTGTGTAAGAGTGTGGTATGTGAGTGTGTGTGAGTGTGAGTGTGAGCATGTGTATGTGTGTGGTGTGTGTGAGTGTGTAAGAGTGTGTGGTGTGTGTGTGGTATGTGTGTGTGAGAGTGTGAGTGTGAGCATGTGTATGTGTGTGGTATGTGTGTATCATGTCTGTGAGTGTGTGGGAGTGTATGGGTATGGTGTGTGTGAGTGTATATGTGTGTGGGGGTGTGTGTGTTATGTGAGTGTATGAGAGTGTGTGCATGTGTGTGAGTGTGAGTTGTCAGTGGGCAGTGACAGTGGAGTGTGAGTGTGTGTGAGTGTGTATGTGTGTGTTGTGAGCACCTAGATAAGAAACCTTCATGAGGAACACCCCCTCCGGCTGTGTAACTGCAGTTCCGATGCTTGTTAGCACTTTCTGCCTATGGGAAAGTTGTTTGGCTTCTCTGGGCCTCAGTTTTCTCATCTGGGATCTGGGGGTGCTGAGTGGTGTTGGCTCAGAGCCAATTTGTGGGTGAATGGTTTCCTCCCCAGGAAGTGCTGTGTCTGACTGGAAGTCACAACCTCATCTGTCCAGGCTTCTGCTTATTGTTCAGTGCCTCTGTGTGGTTCTTAGGGCAGAGGAAGGACACGGGTCTTAAGCTGTCTTGTGTTGTCATCGGGACCCTCCACCTTGTAGAGATGACTGTAGAATGTTTCAGTGAAGTTGTCGCTCCCAGCTGCTCTCTCCTCCTGTGGTTTGGTTTGGGCTGTGCTAGGGGCCATGGGCAGACAGGGGACGATTACAGGGAGAGCACCGGCTGGACAGGAGAGAGTGGCCATCTGGAGCCCCCATCCCTCCATGGCCTTGAGCTGGCTCTGGGCTTTCCCTTCCCCTGAGGAGTCATCGAGTGCCCACGGCCCAGAAGGAGATGATGGAGACAATGTTGATGATGACACTGACTACACAGCTGGTTCCACTGGAACAAAGATGGTCCAGAGACACCCGACTTGATCGGCACTCAGGAGGAGGGATGGGTGGGAGCAGTGGATGGTCTGGACACGAAGGAAGAATGATATTGCTTTCCCGCTCTCTACGAGAGCCCAGCTGGAGACCTGGGAGGCAGGAACAGGCCAAGGACTTAGAAAACCAAGAAAACGGTCTGATCACCAAGTGGGCTCTGTGGTTTCTGTTCAGTGCCCTGGCACTAGGGATATCTACAGAGACGATGACTGAGAGTTGGCTCATGGACCCCACCTTCCCCCTAGCCAGGGATTGGACAGACAGTAAAACCTGGTGAGCATCTGTTCATTCTGAGCATATATACTGAGTGCAGCCTTGTGCTGTCCTGGGGTTTGGGTCATGACAAAGCAGACAGCACTGGTCCACATCGTGTGTCTGCATGGGGGATACGTCCCCTTCCCTGACGGGACCCTGATCTTTCCTAGGACATACATAGCCTGACCGTCAGTGGGAACTTCAAGTGCTACCTCTCAGTTATTCTTTCTCAAGTAAAGGCACCACTGTCAGCACGGCAGGTGCGAGGAGAGGGTGTCTGTGCCATGGTGGGCAGGTATTTCTAGTTTCTCTGTACCCATTCCAGCAGCAATCCCCCATAGCACAGAAGAGGGTAGCCCAGGTGTGTGTGTTTATGTGTCTCTCTGTATGTGTGTCTGTGTGTGTGCATGTGCGTGTCTGTATGTGTCTCTCTGTATGTGTCTCTGTATGTATCTGTGTGTGTGTGTGTGTGTGTGTGTGTGTGAAAGACGAGAAGAGGCAACCTCTACAGCCAGCTGATCCAGGCTTAGAGCCAAGGAGAGATGCCAGGCTCCTCTAGGCTTGGAGTTGGGAATCCCAGATGCTCTGTCCTTTAATATCAGGCGGACTCTGTCCATGGCCACTGGGATAGGGTCCGACTCCTTCACAAAGTCCAAGATGTCCCCACGCAGACTCCTGCCCACTCTCCTCTGGTGAGACAATCTCACTCCTGCTCCTTCATACAGAGGGTTTAGCGTCACCGAGCCCGTCAGGTCCTCTCAAAGTGCTGTCCACTCTCTCCCCTGGGCCTTTGCACAAGCTGTTCTCTGGGCCTGGAGCACACTTTCTTTGTCTTCTCTCATTGCAGCTCTGACTTAGCCCTCCACTCAGAAGTCATCTCCTCCAGGAAGTCTCCCTGTGTCTCCCCCTCCTGAGTTTCCTCTAAATACAATGATCACACTGATTGCATGTAGACTACATCTTTCTGGAGGACAGGGGATGTACAGGTGGATGTATATGTATGAATGTAGGTATGCATGGGTGGTGGATGGATGGATGGATGATGGATGGATGATGGATGGATGATGGACGGATGATGGATGATGGATGGATGATGGATGGATGATGGATGGATGGACGGATGATGGATGATGGATGGATGGACGGATGATGGATGGATGATGGTTGATGGATGGATGGATGGATGATGGATGGATGATGGATGGATGATGGATGGATGATGGATGGATGATGCGTGGGTACATGCATGGGTGGTTGGCTGGTTGGATAGGTTTAAGGATAGACAA